>NC_021160.2:25882182-25899679 GCF_000331145.2 Cicer arietinum | reverse complement strand
TTCTACAATTGGTATTAGAGTATGGTCTCAATGTTGAGCACTTAATCATTTTTTAGTAAAGGTGGCTATAAAGCTCGTAAAGATGCTTCTAGTGTTAAAATATCCAAAAAGAATCACAACATTGATCAAAAGAAACAATAAAAGATTCATCATAAAGCCATAACTTTTATGATGAATATTATTACTTTCAAAGAATTCGAAAAATGTAGTAATAAGGAAACATCAAAAAGCATCTTTGGTGCCTTGATTCTCTACTTAAAGGAAATAAACAAGTATAGGAAGCTAAGAAAAATTTGCTTGTTAGGAAGTACGAACTCTTTTAGATGGAAGAAGAGGAAGATATTGAGAAAATATTTTCTAGATTCCAAACTCTAGTCTCCAAACTAGAGGTTCTACAAAAGAGTTACACTACATCTTATTATATCAAAAAGATCCTCAAAAGTCTACCTAAAAAGTGGAGACCAAATGTAACCAAAATTTAAGTGGTAAAGATCTTCACAAATTGCCTCTAGAAGAGATGATAAGTTCGCTCATATCCCATGATATCGAACTAGCTGAAGATGACCCAAAAATTAAATCAAAGTCATTGGATCTTAAAACCAAAGGAAACAAAGCAAACTCCAAGGCTCTACAAGATAAAGAGGACTTAGAGGAAAGTGAATCAGAAGATTAGAGGGAAGACTCAGATGATGAAAAGCTATCATTCATTTCAAATAAAACCCAGCGCACATGGAACAATAGAAAGAAACCATTTCCCAAAAAGGATTTCAGATGATCCTCAAATTAGAAAAAAAGAAAATACCTACTATGAATGTAAACAATTTGGACATTTCAAATTAAAGTGTCCTAAGTTTGAGAAGAGAAACTCTCAAAGAAAATTCTTCAATATAAAGAAGAAGAAGAAGAATATAATGGCTACCTAGGATGACTCTAATGAATCCTCATATGAAGAAGAAGAACATGCAAACAAGGCTTTGATGGAATATTTTTATTCTGACTGTGACAATGAATCTATTGATGAAGAAATAACGGTACCATCTAATCTATCTCGCAATGAACTTATAATTATGTTAAATGAGTTTATGAACAAGAATCACAATGTTTCCTCAAAACTAAAAAAAACCTTAGAAAAACTGATTTCATTTGAACAGACAAGTACAATTCCCTTGAAAAATATTTTGAAAACATACAAAAAGACAATCTAACTATATAGGATAATATCTCAAAAATCTAAGAATAAGCATTTGTAAGTATGAAAAAACATTTCAAGATTTTATAGTGAATGGCATAGACAAAAGAAAACAAGCTTTCATGATCTATGGTACTAGCAGAAACAATAGAAAAGGTATTGGCTTTGAGGAACCAAAGGAAACTCCAAATTT
Organism: Cicer arietinum; assembly: GCF_000331145.2. NCBI lineage: Eukaryota > Viridiplantae > Streptophyta > Magnoliopsida > Fabales > Fabaceae > Cicer > Cicer arietinum. Next base: position 25,898,297 of record NC_021160.2, on the reverse strand, counting down.
TAACTTACCTGAAACTGCTTGCGTATATTTCTTAAAGAAAGGTCATGATAAAAAAAACTTATCCAATATTGGAAACATGGAAAACCAAGTTACCTTTTAAAACTAACAAACCAGAACTCAATCAAATATGGGTACCTAAGAACAAAATAATATATCTTACATATATCCTTAGCAACAAAGTTGAAACACTAGTCGTGGTACCTGGAAAATGGATGCTCACGACACATTACAGAAGAAAAGTCTATGTTCCCAAACCCAACCTTCATGGAAGGAGGATTTGTGGGATTTGGAGGAAATCAGAAGGGTAAGATCATAGGGTGAGGCAAAGTAGGTTATGGTTTTCTTCCTTCTATTAAAATGTTCTACTAGTAAAAGGAATAATACATAACCTATTGGGAGTAAGTCAATTAAGTGACGTGGTTATGATATTGTCTTCAATCAAAAGTCATGTAAGGCGATTAGTTAAACATATGGATTTATATTTTTTATTGGCACACACCATGATTCATGAAATGAATGTTGCAAAATATTTTTGGGCAGAAGTAGTGAACACATCTTATCAATAAGACACCTTGTGAACTGTGGAAAGGAGTAAAATCCAACAATTCTTATTTTTACAAATTTGGTTGCATATGTTATATTTTGAACACCAAAGTGAATCTTAGCAAGTTTGATTCACAATCTCAAAAGTGAACCTTTTTAGGATACCCTGAAAGGTCTAAAGTCTTTACAATATAAAATAAAGAGACAATGATTGTAGAGGAATCAATCTATAACGTCCTGGATTTTTAATTCAAAGCATTACTTAAAATAATTATTGCTTAGAAAAAATGTACGACAACTTTTTTTTTTGGTAAGAATACTTAACATTTATTCATTTAAATAATTAGTAAGAACCAATTTATTTAACATCATTAAGAAAATATTTATTCAAAAGCTAAAACAAAGTAAAAGTAATTATTCCTAACGGAAGGGAACCAACTTCTGTATTTCTATAATTCTAGTGCATTTTAGAAGTTGGGGACAAAAGATTAAAAATAAACTTAGAAATATTGCGACAATTCTATTATTACAAAATTATCTTGAAAAACTCATTTTTATCCCACATTCGTCACACGCTAATACTTGTCAACTACTCTATGTTTGAGGCAACCCTAGCTTAAAACCTTGCAACCCTTTGGTATGGTCAAGCCCATATCCTCTTAATATTAAATTTCCCACCACCACACCACCACCTTCCCACACTAATCCACCACAAACAACTAGTCAAACCTCACCAACCCCTTCCACACCTATTTCTAACCCTCACTCTTATATACTTGTCAATCTTATCCACACAAGCAACTTAGGATGAAAATGACTTAGTATCTTAAACAACCTCAGATGACTCGTCTGATTCTACTTCAACCAAACTTAAATTTGATCGTGATACTTCCATCCACTAAAACAAATTCACCCTTTAAACCTATATTGTGTACTTTAGCTCTTATTTAGATACAAACACCTTAATTGAGATGTTTGAGGCAACCCTAGCTGAAAATCTCGCAGCTATTAGTTATAGATTCAACCCTAACCCTCTATATACTAAATTTCCCAACTCAATTCCCTCACCTTGCCACTCTAACCCTCTATAAACGCATACCAAAACAACAAGTCCGACCTCAAAAATCCCTTCCACACCAACATCTTATCCTCACTCGCCTATGCTTGTGGAACCTATCCACACAATGACTAAGACAACAAATCGTATTGAAATTGATTTAGTCTCAAAAACATCCATAAATGTCTCACCTACTTCTGACTCTACCCAGCCTCAATCCAAACCTAATGTTTCCATACCCCTAGACCTAGCCCCATTTATTCTCTTCATTCCTTCTGGCTTCCCAAATCTTGACTCATTCATTACCTATTTTAATGATAAAATCACAAAGATTAGGAAAATGAATGCTCAAAATTTGGATCCTAATGAAGTCTTTAGTTAATGGGATAATGTTCTTTTCTTTGTCACAGTCTGGATTAGGGAAAACATGAAGCATGGAATGCATCTAGCCCCTCAGAACTTTGGTGCTTTCAGACATACTAATAAGATTTTCTACCTATGGGTCTTGCACATTTAGAAAGCTCATGGAAACCAGACCTGGAAGCAACTAACTGCTCATCAGAAGGTCCATCGAGTGAAGATAACTTTCCTTTGAGCTATGTTCATTTGGAATCCCTAGTGGTTGCTCCCTCTGCACCGTTAAGGTTTCCTTTGATCATTCCATATGTTCAATTATCTCATTTAGATGTTCTTGGTATTGTTGCTTCAGGTTCTACAAAGTCTTCCTCTTAAGGTCTTTCTTCAATTCCTTTCACACCTACGATTGACCAATTTCAGTTTGTAAAGAAGGAAGACTTTGATTGACTAGAAGCTAAAATGGATGCATTAATGGAACAAATATCCAAGAATTAGAAGTCCACTCAGAATACCTTAGGACTGGTCATAGCTAGATTAACCAACACCAATCCTTAGTTTTTTTTTCCCTTTCTTTTCTTTAGTGTATTATCTTAGAGATGATTTTGTCCAGTTTGGACTGTATCGTCACCTTCAGGTTGAAGAAGGCTTTTCTTATGGCTCTAGAAAATCTACTTGTTGAGAAAAAGGCAACAACAAACAAGCCACATATAGAAGCATTCACATGTCTTAAATAAAGGAAAGAGAAAAGGACTTCACGTGAAGCCTTTACATGCCTTAAAGGAAGGAAAAAGAAAAGGACATCGCATGGGGTCTTACAAGCATCAAAGAAAGGAAAAAGAAAAGGACAACACATGTCCAAAGCCCTAGGAATGTTGAACCTCGTAAAAGAGGACATACTGTATTAGTCAAATGAAAGCTAGATGACAGTTTCGTAATTATGAGGAAAAGACTTTGGACTTGTTGATTAAAGTGCCCAACGGTCATAAAGCTTTGGCCACTTGAAATTATCATCTCAAAGTCTCTATAAAATGCAGGGAGCTCTTCATTATCAAACACACAACAACATTGCATAAAAAGATCAAGTATCTCAAAGCTATCAAGAGAAATATCCATCCTCTCTTTATACTTTCTACAATCCTTCATTAGATCTTTGAAATATCCATTTAGAAAGTGTTTAAGAAAAGAGAAACAATCACATTCATATCACTCTGTAATTTCCACGTGAGTTACACTTGAAACTTGATTGTAAGCTTGGTGAAGCTAAAGAATACACAAAGTGTAATCATCCTCTGTGAGAGGTTGATCTATTTGAATATTAGTGAAATCTCACAAGTGTGTGAGGACTGGACGTAGCCTTCATTGGGTGAACCAGTATAAAAGTTATGTGTGTCATTCTTTACATTTATCTCTTTCTTTTTCTAAGCTCTGATTTAACATTTAAACAACCATCCTCAAGTTTCCATCCTCTCTGAGAAGATAATATCCAAAACACGAGGAAATTATTTTTAAGCAGCAAAATCCCTATTCAACCCCTCTTCTAGTGAGATTTAGATACATCAGACGTCTGCAATGGTTCCCATGGTTTAGAGTCACATCATCTACGAACTTTCACCTATTTTATTTGTTCTTTTTGCAACACATTCTTTGTGAAATTAAAATGTTGTTGTAGCCCTACCAACTCTTATATGTTGTTGTGCATGATCTTCCTCCATTATTGAAATAAACAAAATGAAACAAATTATAAGTAAATAATGATGAATTTGAAATGGATCACAAGTCAAATAATACCTCATGATCAACTGATTCGAACATTGCATAAGTCAAGATACACCTCCAGATCAATTGATCTGAATGCTGCATAGGCCAAAAACTACATCTGGATCAACTGATCCGAACAGAACCAGACAATGAAAAATAAAATAACATGAATATATAATATTAATGTGGGTAAATGAGATCTTACCTCTTAATTTAGACTTCTAATCTTGTGAAATGTGATGTGTTGGATATGATTTTGATAAAAAATCAAATATTATAGAAGATTTTGAGGTTTTGGAAACTGACATGGGTTATGATATTGGGTAGAACGAAGAAGTCAGAGATAGAGTATGTCTCGAATGGTCAATCCAAACAAATTTCATATGGAACAACCAAATTGTAGGGGGTAAATTTGGAGGGCGAAATTTGGAGAGTTTTGAGAGCATAAAGGAGAGAATAAACTATTTAAGTATTCCTTCGTTCCACGTTCATGTCTTACCTATGTTATTACTAAAAAATAATTAAATACTTGAGTATTTTTTTTATGTCAATCATATATGCCTAAATATTTATAAAGGTGAATAAGTATTTCCTCGAAACTCAATTATATATATAAAAAAAAAAAAAAAAACTAAAAAAAAGTCATATTTGTGGAATCAAATATAGGCAAATTCGAACTTACTCAATTAATGTTAGCATTCTAAAACTACTCTTTACTTAATATTTTCATCAAACAGGTTTTCATAGAATATTAAATGTAGAAAAATTGTAGTTTGGTGATTCTACAAATATTTTTCACTTAAAACTGTAGTTTATTTTGTTTCTAAGGAATCTAACAGCGAAACTCGCACTAAATATAAAGAAACAAGAGCATCTCACTTGAACCAACTACTCTAATATATCAAACTTCCTACGACTACCATATGAGTTATATTTATTGGAGGATTATTTTTTCTTTTAAAATGATTTAGAGAGTAGATATCACTTTGACACACTATAAAAATATCATCAGAAAAATAATATAATATCACGATAAAATATTATATCATATAGTTTAAATTTATTTATATAGACCGGCTTGTTGGACTCAAGAAATGACCTAAAGTCGGACAACATTAACTAAATATGTGTTAAAAAGCCCTCACTACTCAAACCTAATGTAATTTAGGTCGTACACCCTAATGTCTTGCTCTATTTCCACTCATATGTAACATGCTTAAATTCAATAAGGAGAAGTAGATATGCTTTGTTCAATTTTATCTTTCAAAATATTCTCTTACTAAGCATTCGTCAATACTTTAAACATATTTTAGAGATATATGCTTGTTGCGTGTTGGACTAATTTTACTATTAGAGCGATTAATATCTTTCTTTATATTATTATAAAGTTTATGGAGACTACAACATTATGTATATCTGTTGGTGTATTTATTTTAGAGTTACCTTTTGATATTATCAATAATAACTTGACAAATTAAAGTTTTTTTTTTTTTTGTACAAACAACATGAAGGATTAGGTGTAAAATTGTAGAAAGATTAAATGTTTGAATGATTGCTATTTAGACGTACAGAAAAATTATTTATAGTATTAAAAATGACAAATACTCTATTTTTACGACTTTTTCACCGCAGAATAGAAATGCTGATGTTGGAGGTTGGATTTTCATGAGCCAGCAGCTATACATAACTTTCATTTAAGATTTTTATAAATCTCCATTTTAAATTTTATGTTCATTTAAGATATTTTTGGTATTAGATATTTTATTTATTTACATGTAAATGCAACGTAAAAAATTGTATTAAACTCAACTCAAACATCATTCTTGCATAAAACTGCCTCACACAGCACCATCCCTTCCCTAACTTAACAAATATAAAGAACAATAAAACCAAATCATTACATCACAATTAAACAAGATCTCAGTTTGCATTTAAGATGCATTCCTCAATACCCATTCCACCAAAGTCGATACACCAAATCCTGTTGCACACCGCTGCTTTTCATTCCACACAGGACCAGCCAAGTCGATATGCATCCATTGCACCTTTTCATCAACAAACTGCAAAAGCACAATTGTTTAGAAAATCACAAAAAGTGGACTGCATGTATAGCACCCAAACCAGTATTTAGATGTTTTATCTCCCAATAATTTCCTTAATAAATACTCCCTCCGGGATCTCGGATATAAACAAAAAAAGAAAGTTGTATTTGGTTGTCTTGAATATAAACAAAATATCACTAACTTTACCATATATAATGCTATAACTTCTAAAACACCCTTTAATTAATGTTGATTTTATTTTTCAACAAGTTCCAATGAGGGGCGATTTGGAGAATACAATTACAATTTTACTAGTTTGAAAAAGTAAAATAAACCCAACTACTTTTTTCTTAAAAGATGTGCAATATTTTTTTTTGCTTGTACAAGACTGGAAGAAGAGTAGCATTTATTTGCTTTTCCTAGTATTCACATAAAATTTCCCTCTAAATCAAAAGTCAGACATACTCCAATTCATTTTATGTGCAACACTACTTTCAATGAGTATTAGTGGAACACAAGCATTCATCAAAACCCGCAAAGGAGTATAGCATATAGATATATTAGGACTACTACCTGGTTGCAATGGACCATTATGTATTTATGTTGATGAGAAAGTAAAAACAATAAAATGATTAACATCACCTGCTTTAAGAATAGAGCGGCAGTGATAGCACCACCTTGTCGACCACCAGTATTCACCATATCAGCAACTCCTGATTTCATTGATTCCCAGTAACTTTCTTCTATTGGCAACCTCCATAGTTTTTCTCCACTCACTTCAGAAGCATCAAAAACTTCTTTAGCTAGGTCATCACTGGGTGTAAACACGCCTTTAAAAATAGCAGTTAGCATTAGTGATAATAGTAATCAGCTGATAAATGAAAAAAAAATTCATTGCATGGGATCAGTAATTAAAGAAAAAGTGTGTCCACAGTGTAAACATTGCACTGATTAATTGGTTGCCTCTGGTACAAACTTAGTGTTTTAATAAAAGTTATTTTGGCCTATTCAAAAACAAAAAGTTTTAGACAACGTGCCAAGAGTGGAAAAGCCACTAAAATTGAGTACTTTCAATGATGTCTCTTCAGAGCTTAGCTCTTCTTTCCCCATGAGATTAAAATTTTGATATTCCAATACATATATTTCTAGTGAGAAGGTGAGAAGAGCTAATTTGGACCACACGATGGTTATGACTAAAAATTATCTAATAACCACAGTGACTTTATGTTTTATTTTAACCATTTATGATTTGACACACACACACGCGCACGTATAAAAAGAATCAATGGGAGGGAACATTGACACTTACATCCATAGATAAAACTTAAACTTTGAAGCTCATAATTACCTGCAATAGTGGGTCCTAGTGCAATTATACATGCCCCAGTTAATGTTGCCAGGTCAATTATCTGAAGAACAGTAAATCAATCTGTTAGCACAGTTCTAAAACCATGCCCCGTAAACCTAAAACTGTAAGCATGTGTAAAAAAGATACACAATTCCAAAGAGATGTGCACTAGATGTTTGTCACGCAAAATCCCAAAGTCAGTATGCAAATCCTTTTATACAGAACTGAACTGGAACAAAACAGGAGTTTAACAAGGAAAATAGTATATATTTGTCAAATCATAGAATTTTAGTTCAACAGGATGAATTGGAATGGTTCTAACATGTTCTTTAACTTAGGGGATATAGGGTGGGCTTGGTGACTGAGGCGCGAGAGTTAGGGAGTGGAGTTATAAGGCAGCTTCAGGATTCGATCTGCACCCTCAGCATAATACTAACATCCTAACATTGGCTGTTAAAAAAAAACATTTTCTTAAACTCTAACTAGAAACTAGAAATGAAATAATTTAGTATCAAATCTATCCAACATGCGATAACAATTGATAAGCCAATCAACCACGGCTTTTGGAACTATTAAAAAGATGTAGAAGGATGGCTGCATACCTTATCAACACCTTGGTTACAAGCATACACCAGAGCATCTGCCAGAGTTAGCCTACCCTCAGCATCTGTGTTGTTAACCTATACAATAGGATTTGTATATAATCTCAACAAACAAGCAAGGCCAAGTATCATACTTCAGCCGTTATATTAGATTTTAGCTGTCAAAACATGAGTTCGTTGACTTTTTGTACAACAAATATTATACTTCTGCCATTATATAGATCTAAGCTGTTAAACTAGAAAATGAAAGAAAATGAAAGAAAATGAAAGAAAATGATTCTGAATAACCGGAAATCCCTTTCACAACTGTAAAACAGTGCAACAAATGAGTATTAACATCCATGAATGGAACTATTACACAAGGGTCCTTATAACCCCGTACGCCTCCTAGTATACACATTTAAGATAGGAGGCTTATTACTGGTAAAGAAGCCTCCACTGCTTGATGTTCCACTGCATTTTCTGGTAATTGTAACTTGAAAGCCACTGACCCACTTGCTTTACTAATAAGAATGGGCTATAAAACCTGGAAGCTAGCTTGCGATGCAATTTGTGGCCCAAAGTTGACTGTTTATGGGGCCGAATTCGCAAATACACCCAATCCCCAACCTGAATTTGTGAGGGCCTTCTATGTTGGTCTGCATACTTCTTCATCTGCACCGGAGCAAGTAGCAAATGCTCCTTTAGTTGTCTCAACACCTTGTAAACAATATCGAATTCATACCCCAACAGTTTAGCCAACCAATCCTGTTGGTCTTGGGTCTTCGGATCCAACAGAATTCTCAAACTCCTGTGGTCAGTATAAACAGTGAACCTCCTTCTCATCAGATATGGTCGCCAATGTTGTATAGCCCACACCAAGGCCATTAATTATTTCTCGGAGATGGACTTGGCTAAAGTGTTAGGGGCTATGGCCTTACTGAAATAAGCTACATGCTGCCCTCCCTGCACCAAAACAGCCCCTATCTCTCTGCCAATTCAATGGAAAATGGTTAAGAAAAATCAGGTAAGGCCAACACAGGTGCCATGGTCACTACCACTTGCAACCTCCTAAAAGCCTATTCTGCTTCCTCATTCCACCTCCAAACTCCCCTTTTTAACAACTGTCAAAGGTTTGGCCCCTTTCCCATAATCCTTCACAAACTGCCTGTAGTAACCCAGTCAATCCCAAGAACCCCCTTACTGCCTTTACGGAAGTTGGGATTGGCCATTTGAGGATAGCAGATATCTTCTGTTTTACCAAAGCTGCATTGTTTCATGTTAGCATAATAAGTGGCTTGCTGCAGAATGCTCAACACCACTCCCAGATGTTACATATGCTCCGGCCAGCTCTGACTGTAAATCAAAATATCATCTAGAAACACCAAAAGGTATTACCAGGAATTCAAAATGGCTTTGATGAGTCCTAAAGGCTGTTTTGTGCACATCCTCCTTATTCGACTTCAAATCTCTTGGAAAAATATTTTACCCCTTGGAATTCATCCAACAATTCTTCTATCACTAGTAGTGGTATGTGTCTGCTACTGTAACCTTGTTCAGAGCCCGGTAATCCACACAAAACCTCCAACTTCCATCCTAATTTTTCACCAAAATTACTGGGCTAGAAAAAGGACTGCAACTAGGTTGTATTATAACCGCCTCTAGCATCTCTGCCACCATTCTTTCCATCACATTTTTCTGTGCATGTGGATACCTGTAGGGTCTTACGTTGACAGGTTACATCCCAGGTTTTAAAAGGATCCTGTGCTCCACGTTTCTCCAAGGAGGTAAACCCTTGGGGTCCTTAAACACACCCCCAAACTTAGTCAAAAGGGCCTGTAACTCCCCTTCCTTTCTAACAACCACCTCCTTCTGCTGGCCTCCCCCTTCTTCCTCCCTTTGAGTATGTACACAACACACCAGTAGCACAGTAGCTCTACATTCAACATTTGCTCAAGGATTTGGGTGATATCAGTTGTTCCTCTAATGCTGGATCTCCTGCAACTTGATTTGTCTACCCTTGTGTGAAAAAGAAGAAAAAGAATTTTTGAATGTGCTTACATTACTTAGCACTCAGCAGCATGCTTAATTTATAAACATGGTAATTACAATGATGATAAATGATCAAATGCAATTTACAAGGGAGTAATAAAGCTGATACTATTTCCTAAGATACATTGAACTTATTCTTCTTGATATGCAATTAACCTTAGTTTCTTGGAAAGTGGAGTATTAATATGTTTTAATTTCCGACACCTTGTGTAAAAAACACCATGCTAGACTCCTCCCAATTCACCTGAACCGTCTCTAATGTTGCCAACCAAGCCACCCCAAGAGTTATGTCTACTCCTCCTAATTCAAACACAGAAACCTCCTTCAAATTGATACTCACCCAACTGGATCACCACATTATCACAATAACTCATGCTGTGCTTCACAAATCCATATCACAATAACCCATGCTGTGCTTCACAAATCCATCCCCTAACTTCACAGCTCGTAAGTCTGCAATTGAAATCTGCAGGCCCAGATCTTGCACCACCTTGGCCCCAATGAAATTATGGCTGGACCCACTATCAATCCGCATCTTCACCTTGTCTCCATTTACCATGTCCATCAGTTTCATGGTGCGAGGCCTGGAAATCCCCTCCACGGCACAAAGACTCAACTCCAAATTACCACCCTCAACCTCCGCGGTATGTTGCACGCCGTTCTCCCCCACCTCCATTTGCAACACATGAGGGTCATCGTCCCCACTCTCGTCTTCCCCCAAGATTAACACCCTGAGATTCTTAGCCACACAACGATGGCCTGGTGCAAAGTCTTCATTACAACGGAAACATTTGCCAAGGCCTCCAGTACTCGTCGTTTTGGTTTCTGTTTATAGAAGAACGAGACCTAGAGACTTGCGTCGTCGCTCCCTTTGAATCGGCTCCTTCACTAGTCTTGGGGTTACTAGGGTTAGTCGTCATAATACTCGATTTAGGACAAATTATTGGACAAATTCACAAATCCTCCTCGTGTGCGTCCACCCCCCACTAACTGGGACACGTATAGATCCTTCTCCAAACTACGGGCAAGATCAATGGCCTTTGCGTCGTCGCTCCCTTTGAATCGGCTCCTCCACTAGTCTTGGGGTTATTCGGGTTAGTCGTCATAATACTCGATTTAGGACAAATTATTGGAAAAATTCACAAATCCTCCCCGCGTGCGTCCACCCCCCACCAACTAGGACACGTATAGATCTTGCTCCAAACTACGGGCAAGATCAATGGCCTTTGAAAGATTGAGTGGGTTCTTAGATGTGTACTTTACTTCGAAGATCAGGGCGAAGATCCCCCAAGAAATATCTCATCAATTGTTCCTCTGAAATCGCCCCCTCCATTGCTACCAGAGACTTGGATTCACGAATGTAAGATTCGAGAGTATCTTCATGGCGCATTGTCGTCAATCTTCCGAACACGCCCTCTCCTGCTTTATCCCCAAAACGACAAATGAAATCCAAGGAAAAAGAATCCCAATAACTCGAGGGATGCTTTTGCCGCCAAAACCTGAACCAATTAATTGCCAGCCCCTCCATACTGATAAAAGCTAACTGTAATCTGTCCATCTCCGATACCTACTGAATCTCAAAGAACTTCTCAGCGCGCGCGATCCATGCAATTAATCAGTGCCCTCGAACATAGGCAACTTGATTTTCTTGAACTAGTTGCGGTCACCGCATCCTGAATCATGATTGTTTGAACTAGAACATTGGGGGTCGTCACCCTTATCCCAGACGATACCCTTTTCTTTCATGAAATGTTTATGGAGTTTGCTGATTTCTTCCGCTGTTACAATGCTATCTTCAAAACGTGCTGAGTTGTGCAGCATGTTGCACTGCCATCTTCTTCAAGTACTCAATCGAGGATTCTATGATTTCAATCCGATCATCCATTGTTGGCAGGTCGGACCAAATTGGTAGAGCTAGAGTTTGTTAGACTAGGAAATGAGAGAAAATAATAGAAACACGATTCTGAATAACCGTTTCTATTATTATTTCAACAAAGAGAAATCCCTTTCACAGCTGTAAAACAGTTCAACAAATGAGTATTAACATCCATGAATGGAACTATTACACAAGGGTCCTATTTATAACCCCCTACCCCTCCTAGTATACACATTTAAGATAGGAGCCTTATTACTTGACTCTGAGGTCCTAACAGATATGCTTAGGTCTCAACAAGCCATGCACAAAACATCACTTCTACGTGACAAACAATATAATCTAATTAAACTGTCATAATTAGAAATTAATTCTGGAACTTAATTTTAATGATTTATCTTGAGTACGTATCAGTATGAATCAATTATTCTAATGGAGTGACAGGAACCTCCATAATTTAAACTCAGATTTTTGTTATAAAAAGCATTGTAGATGGTGGCTAGTGGAAGCCCAAAAATCCGCCATATAATACACCATTGCGGCCTATGGCGCCACCATAGCGGACATTCCTTCACAAATTGCCTATGGTGGTTTTCCAAAAATCCGCCACGCTATGGTGGTATGGTGGCGCCATGGCCGCTATTTAGCAATACTGATAAAAAGTATATCAAAAGAACATATATCGGTTGATATTGGACCACGTACTGGCTAAATCATAATTTTCAGGATTAGAGTAGTATTAGTGTAATGAAGATCAATGTTTAGTCCTTCATATCATCATATGAAACCATAATCATAATTAAAAGTCCTTATTTGTTTATAATTCCCTCCTTATCAGCAAATCTTATCATACTTTTTTTGTAAAAAATTACAAACATCACTTAGTATTGATTAAAACAATCAAAATCAAAATCTGCAAAATAGGCAAAAACTTACGTCATTACCATAAACATAAACCCTCACCTCTATAGTTTTTCCATTTGAAGCTGTGACAACGTCTCCTGGCCTCATACCTGTTCCACTTATCATATTCTCACAAGCTGCGACTATAAAATGAACCTACACATGCAAAACATTTTGAACTTGAATATAAAATTCAATTTCTTTTTTCGTTAAAGAACACCAGAGAGAATGCGAAAGAACAATTCTATCCATAACATTAGTAGGGAAAAAAGATGCACTAGCCAAGATAGGCATTCCACTACAAGTCTACAACAAAACACACTAAAACCAAACCATCCGCATAAACTGCTCACTACAACATAATTTTGGCCTTCATATTATCTGATTATCTCTACTAAAATCTTTAAAAGGATTCAAGAGAAACTGCTATAAGAACTCAAAAATGTTATTCCAAAGGAAAGTAGCCACCCAATCTATATTCAACGGTGAAATTAAGAAATGAGGTAAAAAATTACTCTCCACCTTACATACTTGAGATGAACCCACCTCGAAGTAGTTGTTAAGCAAAGGATCTTAAAATCACTTTAAAGTCGTGCAAAGAATCTTAACATTGGTTTAAAGTCAAGATCTAATGTAACTGTTGAATATAAAGAGTATTGAGAGACATATTGTGAATAACCCGTGTGTTTCAACTACACAGCGGAATTTCTTTATATAGACAAAGGGTATTATACAACCCTAATTTACAGTAATACTAACGGGCCAGAATACTTACAGCCCATCTACTATAATATAATATTTAACACTCCCCCTCAAGCTGGAGCATATAAATCAAATGCACCTAGCTTGTTACATATATAACTAAATCTAGGACCTCGCAATGCCTTTGTAAACACATCTGCTAACTGATCATTGGAATTGACAAAGCTAGTGATGATGTCACCCGATTCGATCTTTTCTCTAACAAAATGGCAGTCAATCTCAATATGCTTGGTCCTCTCATGAAAAACAGGATTCGAGGCAATGTGCAATGCAGCTTGATTATCACATATTAGTGTCATTGTGCTGGCCTCTTCAAATTGAAGTTCTTTCAGTAACTGTTTCAACCAGATGAGTTCACATGTTACTAGTGCCATGGCCCTGTATTCTGCCTCAGCGCTGGATCTTGCAACAACATTTTGTTTCTTACTCTTCCAAGATATTAAATTTCCTCCAACAAGTACACAATACCCGGAAGTTGATCGTCTATCTATGGGTGGGCCTGTCCAATCGGCATCTGAGTAGCCAATTATCTGAGTATGTCATCTATCTTCATAAATGAGACCTTTTCCAAGTGCACTTTTGATGTATTTAAGAATCCGAATTACACCATCCATATGTTCTTGGCAAGGAGAATTTAAGAACTGACTTACCACACTGACAGCAAAGGAAATGTCAAGACGAGTGACTGTGAGATAGTTTAATTTTCCAACCAATCTCCTATATCTTCCTGAATCTGATAGAGGCTCCCCCTGATTGGGTAGGAGTTTGACATTTGGATCCATAGGAGTATCAACTGACTTGGCATTTAATAGGCCTGTTTCTTCAAGAATGTCCATAGCATATTTTCTTTGTGAAATTACAAGGCCATCTTTGGATTGGACTACTTCAATACCCAAAAAATAACGGAGTTTACCAAGGTCTTTAGTCTGAAATTTATTTGAGAGATGTTGTTTTAATTGGAGTATTCCTTGCTAATCACTTCCAGTTATAACAATATCATCCACGTAAACAATAAGATAAATGCACCCTTGGGCTGAGTGGTGATAAAATACAGAGTGATCGGCTTCATTACGGGTCATACCAAACTCTTGTACTATCGAGCTGAATCTGCCAAACCAAGCTCTAGGAGACTGTTTAAGACCATAAAGGGACCTGTGTAGCCGACAAACCATGTTGGAAGACTCCCCCTGAGCAACAGACCCTGGTGGTTGCTCCATATAAACTTCCTCTTCAAGATCACCGTGCAAAAGAGCATTTTTAATGTCAAGCTGATGGAGAGGCCAATGTCGAATTGCTGCAATGGAGAAAAATAGTCTGACAGATGCCATTTTGGCAACCGGTGAGAATGTGTCACTGTAATCCAACCCAAAAATCTGAGTATATCCCTTGGCTACCAAACGAGCCTTAAATCGATCAATCTTACCATCAGGACCAACCTTCACTGTATAAAGCCAACGACACCCGACTACCGACTTCCCATGAGGTAGAGGTACCAATTCCCAAGTACCACTGCTTTGTAGAGCACACATCTCATCAAGCATTGCTTGCCTCCATTCAGGGTGGGATAATGCTTCACCTGTAGTTTTAGGAATAGAAACAGAAGACAAGGTGGACAAGCAAGTGTAATGTAAAGGAGAAAGTCGATGATAACACAAATCAATATAATGAGGAGATGGATTACGGGTGGTTCGAATATCCTTACGAAGAGCAATGGGAAGGTCAGGCTCAGGTGGCAGGGCCGGATCCGGAGGTGGCGTCGGAGGAGAGTTTGTAATGGGAACAGGAACAGGCACAACAGAGGGTAAGCGACGACGCTGATATGTTTGTAGTGGTCGAAGAGGTTGAGGGGCAGACTCGGCAGGTTCGATAGGAATATGAGTGGGTGGGAGAGGTATAACTACTTGAGGAGGTTTGAGAGTAATGTCTTGATAGGGCTCAGTAGTTATATGGGTAGGTTTAAAATATTGTACAGACTCGAAAAAGGTAACATCGGCTGATGTAACGTAGCGGTGTAGTGTGGGAGAATAACAACGATAGCCCTTTTGGGACCGATGATAACCGAGAAAGACACACTTGAGTAACCGAGCTGACAATTTGTCCAAACCAGGAGATAAATTATGGATAAAACACGTGGACCCAAAGACACGAGGTGGTAGTGGGTGAAGAGGAGTATGGGGAAAGAGGACTGAATGGGGGATATTGCCATCAAGGACAGAAGATGGCGTACGATTGATAAGGTAGCATGCCGTTAAGACTGCATCCCCCCAAAATCGGAATGGAACATTGCCATGGAGAAGTAAGGTTCGTGTGGTTTCAATGAGTTGCCGATTTTTGCGTTCGGCTACCCCGTTTTGCTGAGGTGTATGAGGACATGATGTTTGGTGTAAAATACCGTTGGAAGCCATAAAATTTTGAAATTGATGAGACAAATATTCCCGAGCATTATCACTTCTTAAGGTACGAATGGAAATTCCAAATTGGGTTTATATTTCTTGATAAAACTGCTCAAAGATGGAAAACAATTCAGTTCTATTTTTCATTAAAAATAACCACGTACAACGAGAATAATCATCAATAAAAGTGACAAAATACTTAGACTCTAAAGTAGACACAGTACGAGAGGGACCCCAAACATCAGAGTGAACCAACGCAAAGGGAGAGGATACTCTTTTATTGACTCGATCGGGAAAATTACTACGGTGTGTTTCCCTAACTAACACGACTCACAATGTAAATTAGATAACTTAGACAAACTAGGCACCAGTTTTTGTAGTTTGGTAAGACTTGGGTGTCCTAGCTGAGTATGGATAGTATGAGGGGGCCCTGTGGCGGGGGACGG
>NC_021160.2:25870073-25882018 GCF_000331145.2 Cicer arietinum | reverse complement strand
GAGTACCATTGGCAGAAGTTATACTAGGTAAAAAACCAGATGTAGAGAGTGAAGAAAAGAGACCTTTATTACCAGTAACATGATCAGACGCACCAGAATCAAGAACCCAAGGGCCGAGAGAAGATGATTGAGAAAGGTAAACGGATGAGTTACCAGTGTGTGCAACCGAAGTAGGAGAACTAGAGTTCGGATGACTGTGAACCCATCGGAGAAAATCTTCATAGTTTGCTGGGGAGCCTTGTGGAGATTGTGTAGTCTGAATAGTTGCAGAAAGATCAAGCTGAGTTGCATTTATTGAAGGCGAAGGCTTACCATGCAACTTCCAACAGCGATCAATAGTGTGGCCAACCCGATGACAATGCTCACACTTGGGACGAGGCTTAGAGTTGGAGTCCTCCACGCGTTGCTGAGTATGTCTTTGAGATGCAAGAGCAGCAGTGTCACCCGGAACTGAAGTAATAGACTGCTCAACTGGATGTTTTGCTGGTACGCGAAGGAGGATCGCTGAAGTAGTAGACATATCCGGAACAGTAACAGACCCCAAAATTTGATCACGAGTTGCAGAGTACTCTTGGGGTAGGCCATAAAGTGCAAGAAGCATGAAGAAGGTGTTGCGTTGATCCAACTCCTTCTTCTGTTCAGCTGGATTACTTGCAGCAGGAGGGAGAAGCTCATTAAAGTCATGAAGTGCACTATGAACGGTGCCAAGATATGCAGAAATAGAGCCATCGAGTGACTTCGGAGTAATGATATTCAACAAGCAGTGACAAACTCCATAGAGACGTTGTGTGTCGTTAGTATAGAGTGTCTTTGCTTGACTCCAAACCGATTCACACGTGAGATGCGGACAGAAAATCGGTTTAACATCTGGATGAAGTGTAGACTTAATGACACTACACAACTGAGCATCAATCTAACTCCATTTGGATGTTTCAGTCACACCCACCTTATCAGGGTTTTGGGTGAGATGATCCTCGTAACCTTGACCACGTAGCCATAGTTTGATGTCGGCAGCCCAACTATCATAATTTGATCCATTCAATTTTTCAACCGAGAGAGAAGTGATGTAGTTGGTGAAGATGCTCTTTGTTTCAGACTGCGACGCCATGGTCAACACAGATTGTCAGAAAACGCGTTGAAACCGGGAAAACAGGGGCTGTTTGAACTGGAACTCATATATTCGTAACTCGAAACTGAAAGCTGAAGGCAGATAAGGAAGCAGGGGGCCGAGGCGAGTGCGGTGGAAGAAGCGGCACCGTGAACGGCCGCCGGACGCGCCGTCACGGGCGGTGGCAGTGGCGGCGCGTTGATCTCACGCGCGGGGTGTGCAGGCGGCGCGTGGGAAGGTTTCTGAAGGCGCAGCGGAAGGGTTTGGCCGATCTGGGGTGTACGGCGCTGATGAAGTGGTCGGTCGTCGAGAAAACTCGTCAGAAACAGTGACCGCAGCGACGGTAGAGCGTGAACGGCTGAACAAAAATTGAGGAATCAGCGTATCAACGGCAAAGGGGGGGCAAACCGGAGTTGAGAACACGGTTTTGCCGAAAAAATATTCACCGGAGACAGTGGGTCGACCGGGTAGTTGACGATTAGGGTTGTCTCTCAGTTGGCTCTGATACTATATTGAATATAAAGAGTATTGAGAGACATATTGTGAATAACCCGTGTGTTTCAACTACACAGCGGAATTTCTTTATATAGACAAAGGGTATTAAACAACCCTAATTTACAGTAATACTAACGGGCCAGAATACTTACAGCCCATCTACTATAATATAATATTTACATTATAATATTTAACAATAACTTTTGCAGAATGAGAGTCTCATAACAAAGAAAAAACAATTTGAAAAGGAAAAGTATAAAGAGGGATTTAAATTACAGACCTCCACTCCAAGAGGTTTGATTTGACCAAGAGCTTTAGCTGCTCCAAAAACTGCAGCAGATCCACCCATATCAAATTTCATCAGCTCAATCATACAGCCAGGTCCTGTCTTGATGTTGTAGCCACCACTGACAAAATAACATAAAATAAGAACAATGAAAAGTTATGACTATCATGTCAAAAAGTCATAGGAAAAAGAAAGAAATTTCACTTACCCCACCTTAATCTATCATTCCAATAAAATTTCCCCCTCTAAACTACACGCTATTGCTTCTAGCTACCTACATATCAAGGTGTCCATAAATTGAAACAACCATCATATGACCTGATGTAACTATTAGAGGAGGAGAAGGAAGTTAGTCGGTTTGATAGTGGTTAACTGGGAGTTAACTTTGTTGGCTTAATCCTTGTGCCTCACCATATATATTGATATCCTTCTGACTTTAAAGCAATGTTAAGGGATCCATCAAAAGGAAGAAACAATTTGATGTCGTTAGAACTCAAGTCTTTTTAATGTATCCCTCTTACCTAGAACCAATTTAAAGATTCACAAAAAGAAATTAGTGTTGCTTCCGTGGTTTTACAACAAGAACGGCCAATTTAAAGATTCACAAAAAGAAATTAGTGTTGCTTCCGTGGTTTTACAACAAGAACGGCAGAATGGAGGGGATTCTGCACCAGAAGATCCACAAGCCTTTGCCAATGCTGCTAATGGCAAGCAGCAACACTTAGACAAAGGAAAAGGCATAGCGTTGATGTATGCTACAAGAAACACAGATACCCTCTGGCATTGAAACAAAAGAGGCAAGGATACTCCAACAATGCCACTGGCAAACAAGAAGAATTAAGGGTGGATGACGATGTGATCTCCATCAAAGAAGGGAACCTCCAACTCGCCAGCCCCTTCTTCATTTACCCAAGAACAGATGAACAATATCATCACTTCGCTTCAGCAATCTAATTTGACCCCCTCTAGTCAGGGTCACAATCCTTCTGTTCATCGTGTTACAGCCTCTCCTCAGTATGGTATTCCTCCAACTGAGCCTCTATATATCAAAATCTGTTTCTTTGATATTAGATTCAGGAGCTTCCCATCACATATACTCTTCTCTTACTGCATTTTCATATTACATGAATATTAAACCTATGTATGTTCACTTCCGAATGGCACTACTGCTATGGCTAATTATGCTGGATCATTAGTCTTAGCAGATAACTTCCATGTCCAAAATGTTCCGTTTTTGCCTCAGTTTTAACTAAAACCTGATTTCCATTTCTAAACTCTGTGCCTCACTCCTCTTTCATTATTTCCTTTTATTCTAACCATTGCATTTTGCAGGATTTGAGGACTCTTCTGCAGAAGATTGGTATAGCTGATTTTGTTAATGGCATTTATTTTCTAAGAACATTTCAGCTAGAATTAGATAGACATGATGAACCCTAGTAAACGATTGTAGGAAAAGTCTGATTTGATTCTATGTGATTTTATTTTATCCTCCCTTATTTTATTCTTTGTTTTTAATCCTAATTAAAGGGACAATTACTAGTTTGATTCTTTTTAAATATAAATGGTCCATGACTGTAGAATTAATAAGAAAGTATCATTCCATCACTTTCTAAATGATTTCAGGAGCTCTAAGTTTTATAATTTAGGGATTTTCTTCCTTCTTCCTAATGGTGTGCAACAGAGCGTGGAAGCAGACCCATATGGGTACTGCTAGTACCAGTGTTACTGGTCCAGATATGACCAACAAGGGACCCGGAGATGGAGCAGGTGTTGTTGACCACAACAGCAGCCCCAGCAGCAAACCAGACGCACCAGGAGTGACCATCAGGCATCAATGAAGGTCCAAGAGGAGTTCATGGTGGCGGTGGTTTGAATGGCTTCTCCGGCAGTGGTTTTTCTAATTTTATTGCCATTAGGGACCTTCTAATGCCCTCAAGGTTGAAGTTCAGCAGCTCAATGGAAAAAATCACATTGAGCGGTCCTAAATCATCAGATTTAGGCTCTGTTTGGTAGATCAAGAAACAAGTTTGTAGCTTATAAGCTATAAGCTCTCTTTAGTAATAGTCATTTACGAGCTTATGGCATTTTTTTATAAGTTAATTAAGTAGCTATGATTTTTTCTTCCAATTTTACTCTTATTATTGTAACTAAAATCTTTTTCTACCTTTTATAATTTATTTATTACAATTTGAAATAATTTAAAATAATAATTTATTTATAAATAATTAATATAATTTAAAATTATTTATAAATAATTTAAACTTTAAAATAGTTAATATTTTAAAGTAAATAATTTATTTATTTATTCTAATATAAAATAGATAAATAAATAAAAATATCAAATTGATAAATTTTAAATTAATAAAAAAATAAATCTTAAATTACTATTACTTTTAAAATGTTTTAAGCATTAATTTGATAAAATTTATTTTTAATTAAAAATGTCCTTTTAAGTTATTTTACATTTTTAAACTAATTGAACCGCAAATTTTAACAAACACTTCAATTAGCTTAACAGCTATAAGTTAATTTTTACCACATCGAGCCTTATACTTGACATTGTCAAGGGAAAATATAGCTTGCTCACATGGAATGTGCACATGCCTCCAATCCAACAGCAGACCCGAGTTACAAATTCTAGAAGTCTAAGAACTCCTTAATTATTGTCTGGCTAATTAGCATTATGAAGCCAACAATCGGGAAGCCTTTCTTGTTCTTTCCAAATGTGTAAGACGTTTGGGAAGTTGTCAAAGACGCATTCTGATATCCAAAACTATTCTCAAATTTTTTATCTCAAGTCACAATTGCGACATGCCAAGCAAGCCAACAGAGATGTGACTACATATTATAATGAGTTGATGACTTCACTTGATCTTTGTTACGATGATAGTTGAAGGTGTACCGCAGACAATGTATTGTTTCTTAAAATAGAGGAGAATGGTCGAGTTTGTGTTCTTGGTTGGCCTTAATAGTCAACTTGATGAAATCGGAGACAAGAATACTTAAGAAAATTAAGTTGCCAACAAACCGAGAAACTTTCTCAAAAGTTAGGAGAGAAGAGGCTCGACAAAGAGTTACGATGAATAAGTCACTTTTTGTTGAGGTAGAAAGCTAGGTATTAGATCTTGTACTAAGCATCCTTTGTCCAAATGTGAGTCCTACTCAAAATTGTCTTCTTCATTTGTTGCATTCACCTCTCAATTTTTTGTTGTAGAAATTCCACTCAATTTTTTGTTGTAGAAATTCCAAAAAATGTACAAGAGGCTCTAAAAGTTTCAAAATGGAAAGAAATTGTTCTTGAGAAGATGAAGGCTCTTGAAAAGAATAAAATTTGGAGGGCCACGACTTTCTCTACAAGGAAGAGTATTGTTGGCTGTAAATGGGTCATCATTGTAAAATATAATTCAGATAACACAGTTGAAAGATGCAATGTCCACTTGATTGCTAAAGAATTTACTCAGACATATGACATCAATTACTGAGAGACTTGTGCTATTATCTCTAAATTGATCACTTTTAGAACTCTCCTATCCTTGACGGTGATCATAGATTGGTTTCTCAATCAACTTCATGTAAAAAATGTCTTTCTAAATGGTGACTTAGAGGAAGAAGTATACATGGATAGTCTTCTTGGACGGAGAAATGTTTGGAATCGGATTTGGGGGCTTCATATAGTCTTCATTTGTTTCCAACGACCCAATATTCTCTGTATCTGGTGACCTAGTACATCCCTCCTTTTCTTTTATCTAGCAACCCAACTTCCCTTTTGTAAACTAAAACTTATTACGTGCAACGCTATAGTGGCCACATCACTAAATTGCTCCTCCTTTACATGTCGTGTAGCAGCTAATGGCCGCTGCACTCCACTACGTTGCTATAGCACGCTAATAACAACATGGAATATTTAATTGATTTCTAGTAATTTGTTTGATGATTTAGCATTTATTTGTTTATAGAATTAATTATTTAATTTGTAAATATTATTTTAGAATAGCAACCAATTTGCTTTCTGATATACTACTGTAGCGTTTTTATGGTCGGCTTCTATGTGCCCCTAACCAAGATTGACAACTACGTATCAAACTAGATGATTGTATTGAAATATCATAGAAGTAAATGGTCTAGTAGTTAAGCATTCTAATTGGAATAAAGTAAGACTACACTAGTAGTTTCTACTTTCTAGCAATATACTCTTCGATGGATGAAACATTCAAAAACATGCCACAGTCAATCATGGTCACTCCCCAAAGAAGTGACAAGTGTCTATCTGTGTGTGACTTCCTCAATAAAAAAAATTCTGACCTCGAATTTTTTTCAAACAACGAAGAAAGAGAAGCAATCTACTAAGTATATTGTATCCATGACCAACAAAATCAATCAGTTAAAAGTATAACCTCAAAACCAATACTCTAGACAGAAAATTAAAGAAATTTCACTTAATATTGACCACTCTCTTTATGAGTTGAAGCTAAAATAAAAATAGTCTGGGTTTTGGTTAAATTAATTACCTATCAAAAGTCAAGCCTTTTCCAACTAACGCTAACTTGACATTGACAGGTCCACTTGGTGGTTTATAGCACAGATGAATAAACTGAGGAGGATTTGCTGAGGCTGCAGCAACAGCCAGATAAGACCCCATTTTCAATTCCTTACATTGTTCAGCATCCAATATTTTGGCAGTAAACACGTCACTGTATGTTGAAGCAATCTTAGATGCTTCTTCTGCCAATACTCCTGAGGCAAACAATTCATCAAGAGTGACAAATTATTAGAAATACAGAAGTTGTTCTGTTAGAATATAGAACAAAGGGAAGTTAGGGAAGGCAATTCTTGGATTCCTAACAGATTCACTCATGTAATGAGACTGTTCAACTGCCTGGCGCTTGCCTATAACTGCAAGCCATATGACCCACATACATGCAAAATCTCAATTCAACTTTTAAACACCAACAGTTTCAACCCCTTGAGGCTCGAATACAAAATCAGGTTGAATCACATGAAAACATTCTTCTCGTAAAACCCTTACTAGTTCAAATAAACTATCAAGTTTAGTAAATTCCCAAATCTACAAAAAAAATTAATAGGCCTGAATTTCCACATAGTTTTCACCAAATTTATTGAGTACATGAAATCATTTTTATGAGAATAATAATTTTAATTATTATAACACAATAATACAAGTGTGGAGTCTGGTAACAATAAAAAACTGTAAGAATTTGAAGTAATATACTCTTGCAAGATTGCGAGTTGACTAGGATTCCATGGGCTCACCTAAACTCGGGAGTTTGATAGCATTGCAAGCAATCACGTGTGAGGTGTGTCTAGAACTAAAAGTTATAAAAAGTATCAGAAGTTTGATATGAACCTGGTGTGAGCACATTAGCCGGAGAATTTACAAGCTCCCTTCCAAGAAGGATTCCAGAAGAAACGTCTCCTGCATACTTCAGTTTCTTCTCCAAATCGGGCCCTGTTCCAAGACCAATGATATCAACGGATTTAAGGGCCGTTTTCTTCGACTCTGACTTGTACCTGTTATCCTCAAATGTTCCCAGCACGGTCCCTGCCACAAATCTCACCTTCAATTCATAAACATCACAACCTTACACCTAAACATACATCATACATGCATAGCACCTTCACTTCAAATCGAAAGCATGTCGGTGCCTGACACGTAACACACTGACACATGTAGTTACATCCAATTATTACTTCTACTTTTTCAAATTATTATGAGTGTTGATGTGTTAGTGTCAATGTCGTATGGTGTTTGTGTTGGTGCTTCACATGGCCCCACCACTTCATACATAGAAGTAGTTTGACAATGGAAAATGATGAATGTTATTATTTTTTATCCTTCATTTTCTATTTGACCATTTACCCTTATATGGTTGGTTATGCTACACGGTTGTCAAATTTCACAGACTGATGGCTTTGTGCTATTTTGCATTACTGTTGAAATGGATAGCTTTAATTTCTTCTTTTTTTATAATAAGGAAGGATACCTTTAGCCCATAAAAATACTATTCACTAAAGTGACCTGTCCTATAGAATTTAAGAAAAAACAAATACCAGTGGCAATTGCAGAAGCGGTGTTAATGGCAGAGAGTCCTTGAGAAGAGGCTAGAACAACGGCGACATGGGCGGCCTGTGCGGACTTAGCAGCAGCAGCAACAGCCTCGCCGAGGCTTTTAAAGGTGGCCGGACCCGAGGCGGATGCGCCAAGGCCGAGCAATGCGACTCTCTTGGATCCAAGTCCAGCGGCAATTCGGAGAACCGTTGACTGTCCGAGTTTTCCGGTGAAGTCCTCTTCGGATGAGGCTTCGGCTAATAGACCGCCCAACTTGAAATCCAGCGCGCTCAAAATCGGATTTTGGAATCTCGAGTCACCGTCCCTAGCCACGTCCTTTTCCGTCACAGCAACTGCTAATAGGTCCCCTTTCCATTCCGCCACGTCGGTTTCCTTCGCCGTAAAAGAGACCTTCATTTTGACACAAAAATTAGACATTAGATCCAATGCAAACATAATAATCAAGGACGAGATTATTACTATTATTATTAATATACACACAAATATATTAATTGATATTTGATAAGAAAGAGTTTGTTGTGGGAGGGGCCTGACCTTTGGGGTTTGGGTGTTGGCGGGGTGAGTGAGGCCGAGACTGGCGCGGGCCATGAGGTTGCGGAAAGGTACTGCAGAAGTGAAAGAAAGACGAAGTGGTGACTGCGTGGACCTAAGAGCTAATGTTCTGAGAAAGAGACGAGAGGAGAAACAGCAGGATGAAGGATAGAGAAGTGAAGTAGTAGTGAAAGTAGAGGAGACTGCTGCAAGGTATGCCATTTTTGGGTGTGATACTCACTATATATCTTATTTATCGTAAATAAGATATAAAGTGGAACGTTGGTTTTGACATGGCAAGTCATCACTCTCAAGTTTAAATCAATAGTGTTGTAGAGAAAAGAAAAAAAAATACTACTATGTCGTAAATAAACATTACAATTTTTCATAAAAATTAAAATAACGATCCTATATTATTTATTATTTATTAATTAAAATTCAAATAAAATCTTCGTAATTTTGATATAAATTTTAATCGATAAAAAATAGTAGTTTGCTTCTTGTAAACATTACTCTCATTTTTTACTACAATGAATCATTTATATATTAAGAAAGTTATATAAATATTATATGTCTTTAATCATATTCTTGTAAAAAAAAATATTTTTAATTGTAAGTATCATTAAGAAAAAAGAAATATCCTTAAATATAAATATCTTTTTAATTTATTAGATATATTTATAATTTTTTTCAAACATACTTTTTTATTAATATGATTAATTTGCCTTAGAATATAAAAAGACAAGTTTAACGGATTCAGATACAAAAGTTATTTTAGAAACAATAATACATAAAACAAACACATTAATTACTCTACCAAATATTTTTAATAAAAATAAAAAAAGCAATGAACTTTTATAATAAATGAAGGAGGTAGAAATAGAAAAAAACAACTTATGAAATTATTGATCTTGAATATTTTTACATTCATCATTATCATATCTATAAAATTGAAAATATTAGTTTACAATTGATATAAGTAGTATTAATTATTAATTTTATAGTACAATTAAAAAAATCATTATTACATTGAAAATTGAAAAGATAATTTGGTTTGAGTTACAAAAAAAAAATCAAATGATTCACCTATTATGCAATAGAGATATGCACTTGCGGTGTGTTCTAGATCGGACTAAAGCCCACCAAGCATTTTTTTTTTTGTCTCAGCTCAATCCAGCAAAAGCTGTGAACTTCTCACTTCCTTAGGCACCAAATAGTGTCTCAAGAGCAAAATTTGTCTCGAGTGGATCATAGCCGATCAGTGGCAATCAGACGATCACCCGTTTTTCGTGCTAGTTTACACGTAAAAGCATAAATGCCTTCACGTCACCTCCCTTTGAGGAATCACTATATAAAGAGTCACGCCTTTAGAAATAAGGTACGTATTAATTCATTATCTCTCACTTCCTCCAACTCCTACTAACCTATGCGTTAGAGTGCTTGCAAGTACCCCCTACTTGGAGTGGAGCTACTGCCAACAACCTTACGTTGCCACCAGAAATTGTCGCCAAGGGTCTTGAATGGATTATTGGCCCTTGGAACCTAGTTGGTTTTCTACTTAGATTTTTTATGTTAAAGATATTATTTTATGAGAATAATATATTTGACTTCATAAAGTATGAAAAAGATTCATGTTTTTGAAGACAATCTAAAATAAGATTTGATTTAGATTTATAATTATAATTATAATTATAGAAAATCTTTGACCAAGTTGAAAAGAAGATATGGTCAAGATTTGAAGAAGATATGATCAACATCTTATCAATAATAAGATGTGATTAAATACAAGAAGATTTTATCAAGATTTATCACAAGAAGATATGATTAATAATTGTTTACAAGAAGATACATTTATTATTTGCAAAGATATGATTCAAATTTTAACAAAGGACAAAAAACTGAATTGGACTTAGTCATATTCCTACTTGTAAAATTTCAAAGAACTGATCCAACATTATGTTCCCGTCCAGATCAAAACAAGCAATAGGAAGGAAGTTTTATCTGAAGAATTTACAAACTCAATATTAGCAAAATACGAACAGTGTCAATATCAAGAATTTACAAACTCAATCTTAACAAAATGGGAATAATATCAATTTGAATAATTTACAAACTCAATCTGAACAAAATACGAAGATAATTAATCTAGAAGAACTGCTCAAATTGGATTCATAAATAAAGAATTGACTAAAGAACATATAATCAAAAAACATTTTGTTCATAATTATTTTTGAATAAGATCATTGTTGACCAACCAAAGAATGAATATATACAATGCAGAATTAACAAGGACTAAATTGAAGCCTTGATTTTATCTATAGATAGATTCAAGGCTTAAGAAGAAGAAGATCATCGAAAAATCAAAAAAGAGTAGAAGAACTCAAGCTGAAAATTCTAAATCCATCTTAGAGTTCAAAGCGGGAAACAGTTGTTCGAATGAGAAATTTGTTTTCAGTGTTTTTCTTACACAACAAGAAAACATGTATTTTGTGAGGGCCAAAAGCCCTCACAAAGGCCAAAAAGCAGCCACAAATGGGCTATTTGTGGCGGTCTTAGGCAACCACAAATAAGCTGGTCACAAACATTTGTGGCGGCCAGAACGGCCACAAAGTTTGACAAATATGTTGCCTTTTGTGAGGGCCTTTGCAGCCACAAAATCCTGCCTTTGTGAGGGCATAGGCCGCCACAAATGTCTCACTTTGTGAGGGCACAGGCCGCCACAAAGGACATGTTGATTTTAAAAAGTTCAGCTTTGTGAGGGCCCAGGCCGCCACAAAATCCCTCCTTTGTGAGGGTTTAGGCCGCCACAAAGTATCATCCAGATTAAAAAATAAATATTTTGTGAGGGCTTAGGCCGCCACAAAATATTACGTATATTAAAATATTAATTTTGTAAAGAGAAATTAATAATGTATTATAATATTATAAATAATAAATTAATATTAATATAAATTTAAAATTTAAATTTAAATTTAAATTAAATTTAAAATATAATATCAATATAAATTAAATTTAATATATAATAAACTAATCTGAATATAAATTAAAAATTTAAATTAAATTTAAAATAAAATATTTAAATTATAATTATAATTAAAGATTAATTTAAATTACAAATAAATTAAAATTAAATTAAAATTAAAATAAAATTAAAATTAAAATTAAATATTAAAATTAAAATAAATATTATATATAAAAATATAATATTAATAATATTAAAGTAATATTACCACCAAACCAAATAAAACATGCATTCCAAAATTAATAAATAATGTCTTACAAACCCAAAATTTATAAATAAT
Source organism: Cicer arietinum (assembly GCF_000331145.2). Lineage (NCBI taxonomy): Eukaryota > Viridiplantae > Streptophyta > Magnoliopsida > Fabales > Fabaceae > Cicer > Cicer arietinum. The sequence goes on along the minus strand of NC_021160.2, from coordinate 25,870,208 downwards.
GTTTTACAAACCCAAAATTAAACACACAATAATTAACTAGGACAAGATAAATATGTGTTCATACAACCCAAAAATAAATTATGAAATTATTCAAATGACATCGATCAATCCTCATAATAATTCCTCTGATCAGCT
>NC_021160.2:25865104-25869852 GCF_000331145.2 Cicer arietinum | reverse complement strand
TGCTGTTGCTGGAAGGCAGAGTTCGGAGGATCCTGGTGTTGCTGTTGGAAATTTGGAGGCGGTTGCTGCTGCTGGGAGTATTGAGAGTAATTTTGTTGCTGCTGGAATAGTGGTTGTTGAGGCAAGTATTGAGGCCGAGGCGGGAACTGCTGATGAAACACAGGAGGAAATGAAAATTGTTGTTGTTGAAATTGTTGTTGTTGCTGCTGAAACTGCTGCTGCTGCTCTTGAAACTTTTGTTTCCACTCCTCATTCAATTTATCAATTGCGGCTTGTATCAGCTGTTGTGTCTTTTCTTCTTGCTCCCTTGCCCATTGCTTCTTTAACTGGTCAAGATCATTATCTATCGACGGACGATGAGATCGATCCGTACTAGCATAAGAAGAAGACGTCTCAGTCTGAATATAGCCGGTTGGACCTTTCTTAAAGGTTGATGATAAACTACCGGCACCCAGCACACGCCCTTTGTACTTGCCACCACTGATGTGCATAAAACTTGCGGTCTCATATTGTTTCCGCTGCACTGGACCAGCTCGCTGAGCAGGAGGAAGAGTAGCTTGATGATCATCCCATTCTTTCATGATTTGTTGAAGTTGTTCCTATATTAAAAATAAAAAAATAAAATAGTTAATAATTAATATATAATAATTTATAGGTCTAATTAATATATAACAATTAATATATAATAATTACCTGAATATTTTTTGATAATTCATCAGTATACTCATTTGTTTCAGGATTAACATGAAGATAGCGATGTATCTCAGCCTGAGTGACCTCCCTTCCAAGTTGCTTTTCCTAAAATATTAAATTAATGTCAAGTTTATAAGTTGGTGAAATGTGATGATTAATTGAATATAAATTAATAGATATATATTATAAATAATAATAAATTACCATATAATATTTAATTTCTCCAGCAGACATGGAACCTCCCTTATGAGTACTGGTACCCCTCTCAGATGCTCTATTAGTCTTTGCTTTTTCTCTCTTCTGTTTGTAAGCATCTGTGTTCCATTTCCTCCACAAAGCAGTCCAAACATTTTCACCAATCCAATTAGGCCGTTTTTCCTCCCCCTTATTACGTGCGTAAGCCAACATAGATGAGAGACGCTTTGAAAAGCGATGGTCAAATGAAGCCAAAACTGCGGCATCATGCTCTCTTTTCCAAGTGCATTTGGTCTGTTGTTTGTTGAAATTTAAAAAATATTAAAAATATAATTAGTAATTCAGTAAATTAATCAAATGTATAAATAAATAGTAATTAAATAAATTAATCTAATGACTTACTTTGAAACAATGTAAAAACTGATCAACTTCCCTAATTTGAGGTGTCTTATCCTCTTTTATCTCACCCCAAGACAACCATGGTTTTTTATATTTCTCTTGTATGACTTCAGCAATTGCCTTTGCAGATGATTTAAAAGGAAGATATCTTCAAAGTTTATATGCAAATTAAATATAAAAATAAATTAATAAAATTAATAATGTATTTACATTGCAATAATAATGAAATATTTAATCAATCATAGTTTACATACCCATCTCCTTCTGGAATGATGACAATGCGGTTGTAGCAATCAACACATCCGGGATCCATTATTTCGTCTAAGGTATAAGGCTCTACTGGGACCTCCGGATATAGAGGAATAGCTCCACCACTAGTACCAATGGACGGCATCGGCATGAGAGATGGGTCATTAACAACACGTTTAGCAACTTTTTTCTTACCACGTGATGTTTTGGATATTCCTCGTATTGCCGCCGTTCCTGTTCCTCCCGATCCATCCGAACCTCCTGATCCTCCTGCAGATCCTCCTACTCCCGACACTGAAGCCATGTCTATATATATATATATCCATATCCATACATATATATAATATAATATATGTGTGTATACAATTAACATAAGATTAATTAATAATGAAGTATACATAAATAAATTATAACACTGACATAAATAAAGAAATATATATAAAATATAAAAATATATATATAAGGTGTCGTTCATTTCAATTACAATATATAATATTATAGATATAGAAACACACATATATATATAATTAATTAATTGTCTTCGTCTTCGTCTTCGTCATCATCGTCGTCGTCATTTGATGAGTGAATTAAGTCATTGCCTTCATCATTCTCTAATTCATCTATTTCTTGTTCATCAACTTCTTCTCCAATGTGTGACTCATGACAAAGTTGACTAATAGTCTCATCTCCAATCACATGATCCAAATTTGACATTTCATCCATTTGAAATGCAACTTCTTCATTTTGACCTGCTTCAACTTCTTCGATTCCACTCGTTGGTCTTGTTTTGATTGCAGCACACCAACCTTGTTTGCTTCTGACAGTTGATGGATAAGGAACATAATAGACTTGTCTTACATTATGGGCCAGGGCAAATGGATCAAACCGTGGATATTTTTTGCTCATACGAATGTCTACAGTATTGGATATCAAATTTATTTTAGTTCCTCTGCTAGATGGATCAAACCACTTACAGTAAAACAACACCACTTTTTTCGCATAATCTAGGAACGTGTAGTCAATTTCGTAAATATGCTCAATTATGCCATAGAAATCTTCTACTACACCACTATCAGAGACACTTTTCATACAAACTCCACTATTAATTGTTTCTTTTCCTTTAGTCCAAGATTCAGTGTGAAATTTGTATCCATTGATGTAATAGGTGTGCCATTCTTTGAAACTTCTACTCGAGCCCATAGATAAGTGCCTCAAGTGGATGTTGATAGGAGTTTGTTCTTCGAGATGTACTTGTTGTTGAAACCATAATGGGAAATTTGAATGTATATCATCAGATGATTGTCCCGTAGTTAAAAATGCCATGATCGATGACCATATATATGGTGAATATCAATTTAATCATATAATTAAATTTAATTAATAAGAAGATGAATTTAAAACGTACTCAATGTATGGTTTAACTTCAGTGCAGTTAATCAAAACGTGAACATGTGCCGCATTAAATACTTTGTCGCTTGGCCAGAAAATCGGAAAATCCCTACTAGCATGATGACCAGACAAGCAAAAAACTGATAAAAGCATGTGGATGACGTATAACACTATCAATAGCGTTTCTTCCGTTAACTGGTGACAACGTTTCGTTGTTGAAATAATGAGAACAAAAGTGTGTTGTTTCACGGTGTAGGTAAGATAAACAAATTGAGCCCTCAACTCTAGCTTTGTTTTTCACCGACCGTTTTGAATAACCCATGAACCTATAATATACAAAGAGATGTACAATAAGCTCCATGTATATATAAGTTGAAGTATATTGAAAATCAAGCTAATTTACCATGGTATCACATCGGGGAAATCATTAATGGTTCACATCAATGCAACTCTCATCATAAAATTTTCTCTCCGAGAAATATCATATGTCAAGAAACCATTCCACAACCTCTTCAAATCGTCAATCAAAGGTTGTAAAAAAATATCAATACCAGTTGTATGATTAGAAGGACCTGGTATCACAGCGCTTTGGGCGTTTGTGGCAGCCTTTGCCGCCACAAAATGCAACGGATATAAAAATTTGTGGCGGCCTGGACGGCTAGAAAAGCCAACGTCTCTTTATTCCTTTGTGGCGGCCTTTGCAGCCACAAAATGCAACAAGCCAGGCTTTTGTGGCGGCCTTTGCAGTATCCATCTGAGGATAATCCAAGTCTTACATTGCGTGGATCTGACGCAAAATCAGGATGCATTTGATCAAAGTGTTTCCATGCCTGACCATCAGACGGATGTCGCAACTCGCTTGAATTTCTTCTATTCTCATAATGCCACGTCATCTTTCCTGCAGTTTGTATTGATGCAAACAATCTCTGCAATCTTGATACAATAGGTAGGTAAAACATTGCTTGCCTTGGTTGTTGACAAAACTTGCATTCAACTAAGTTAGCATCATTCATACCAAATTCATTGTCATAATACAACATGCAACCTTTAACACAACAATCAATCCTCTTGACACCTAATCCTAACTTTGACACTAACTGTTTCACATCGTAATAACTTTGCGGCAAACCATCTCTAACAGGTGTTGCGTCTAACATCAAATCCAAAGCTAAATCAGGAACATGAAATTGAGACTTTAGACCTAATTGTCTAATACATATTGATAACTTTGAGTTTGGAGATCCTTCAAACAACGATTTATTTGTCTCTTTCAAAAAACCATAAAATCTCTGAGCTTCTTCATTCGGAAGTCCATCGGTATCGTCATATTGATCTTCATTGAATGAAAAATTAACCCCAACAGCATCCGAGATCATATCATTCATCGCCTCAAAGTGTTGATAGTTATAATAATCTATACCTAACATGTTAGTACTACTTGAATGACCTATGTTATAATTCTCCACAGATGTACTAGTATTAGGCGCCGTCGGAGACTCTTCCCCGTGATTAGTCCAAATCCAATAGTTAGGCATAAATCCATCTGCATACAAATGCACTCTTATTTCATCTTCACTTTTAAACCGTCTACATCGACATAAACAACATGGACATCTCATTCCCCCTTCATCTTCGACAATTTTTTGCACTCTCGCAAAATTGAGAAAGTCTTCAACCTTGTTAGCAAAACATTGTTTAAGACCCTTTCTTCCAGGAAAATTCCAATCGTACATCCAACTACGGTCTATATCCATATATATGTGTGTGTATATATATATATATATATATATGTTTATTCTGAAAATTAAATAAATATATAAATT
>NC_021160.2:25861957-25864581 GCF_000331145.2 Cicer arietinum | reverse complement strand
ATGTTTTTTTAATAATCAAGACTAACAAAAAATATCAAGACTAACAATCAATAAACTATATTAATATGTATCAAGACTTAATTATAACAAAAAATAATAATATCATAATTTTAATAATAAAATAGTTATATTAAAATCAATATGTTTTACATGTGTTTGAAACTTTTATTTATCATATATTATGTAAACAACATAATTCCTATTTTTTTTTAAATAAATCTATAATATAACACACACACACACACATATATATTACTAATCTATATTTTAAAAATAATATAAATATAATTATAATATCACATATATATTTACTAATCTAAATTTAAAATATATAAAATACAAACTTGATTCCGAGTAGTGTCTGACTTGAAGCTTTCACGTATAGAGCTTACAACTCTTCGAAGTAATTAACAACCACTGTCAAAATAAAAATTCAATAATATTAATTACATAAATAACTTCAAATAAAAAAATAACAATAAAAAACTACATATTTAATATAATATAAACTTACCAAAATTGAATCAAGGTTGGATGAATATTTTTTGTAGAGAGAAGGCGGAGAGAATAGTTAGAAGGAAGGTTTAGAGAGAAGTTAGAAGTGAAAAATGATAAGAGGAGTGGAGTAATATATATAGGATTGGGTTGATCCTTTGTGGCGGCCAAAGCAGCCACAATAAACAACGACTATGTGTCATTTGTGGCAGCCAAAACGGTCAAAAAGGCATGGATTTGTGGCGGCCTGAACGGCCACAACTGACAACGGTCCTTTGGGCGTTTGTGGCAGCCTTTGCCGCCACAAAATGCAACGGATATAAAAATTTGTGGCGGCCTGGACGGCTAGAAAAGCCAACGTCTCTTTATTCCTTTGTGGCGGCCTTTGCAGCCACAAAATGCAACAAGCCAGGCTTTTGTGGCGGCCTTTGCAGTCACAAACTGCAACGTCACTTCAAGTATTTGTGGCTGCCTTTACCCTCACAAAATTTGTATTTTGTGGCTGAAAAAGCCCTCACAAAAATCTTAAAAATTTAGCTGGATTTTGTGACTGTCTAACCCTCACAAAATCACAACGTTGTGATTTTGTGAGGGCTTAGGCAGTCACAAAATCCACCTAAATTTTTAACCCTTTGTGAGGGATTTTTCAGCCACAAATAAAGACCAATTTAAATTTTTGTATTTGTGAGGGCTTTTTTCGGTCACTAATTTGTGAGGGTTTTTTTCGGCCACAAAATATTTGTAAAATTGGCCACAAATTAATGTTTTTCTTGTAGTGTTAGAGTGTGATAGTCATTGTTATAATCACCTTTTTAGAAGCGACTACGAGTTCCAAACCTTTGTATTCAAACTGAATAGTGGTGTTAATGTGCCTTCAACAATAAGAGGTTGTTAAATTATGTGGAAATGACTTGGCTGCTACAGTCAAGGTGTGTGTGTTCCTCAAAAGTTTGGGGTTGTCAGGCTGTTTGAGAAGGCTAACTTGGAGAATCATGTGTTTTATAATTCAAGTTATTAAATAAGTGAATTAAATCTTTCTTAGTGAAGGACTACAAGGGAACATATTTTGAGTGAATGCGCCAATATTGAGTTCAAAGAATAAATAGTTTAGTTCCCTTACCCAATCAAAGATTAGTTCCCTTACCCAATCAAAGATACATTAGGGGGAGAAATCCTTCAATAGGGATTAATTGTTCGATGGCCTCCTTCAATTGGATGCAATCTTAGTATGGTGTCCATTGGAGTGACGAAACTTGCAATATTTTGATTTCTCCCCCTAATGGATCTTTGATTGGGTAAAGGAACTAAACTATTTTTTCTTTGAACTCAATATTGGCGCATTCACTCAAAATATATTCCCTTGTAGTCCTTCACTTGGAAAGATTGAATCCACTTATTCAATAACTTGAATTACAAAATACCTGACTCTCCAAGTCAGCCATCTCAAACAGTCTGACAACCCCAAACTTTTGAGGAACACACACAGTGTAATACCCCAAATTTTATCATAAATATTTTCTTAATGAAATAGGATTTTAGATAATTAATTTGGTTTTACAACTATTTTAGAATATATGTGGATAAATTTTGCGACTAACTTTCGTTATATGGGAGTTTTCTATGATACGCTAATTTTGTATATATTTGACTAAATAAGTGATATAAATAACAAATATTATATTTTATTATTTTATATATTTTTCTATAAATAATAGTATTTTAGTGTAAATATTTTAAAGAATAAAATTTTAGGCGACTCTACATGTATATATGTGTTTGCAGTTAATGTGATATTTTCTTGTATGTTTGACTAATGTTAAGTGTACACATAATTATATTTAATTATTAATAAATATATTTTATTTTAATTATTTATTTTATAAATAATTATCTTGATATATTAATAATTTTAATATTAATTTTCTTTATTTTTATATAGTTGCAAATATTTCTTTTTAATTATTAAGTAATATAAATTGTTGATGTTATATTTATTTAGTTTATTATTTAGACTATTCTATAAAGATGATGTATTTTTATGTGATTATTTTGAAAGATGTTATAGTAATAATCATAGTTATTATTTTGAATATGAGAGTTTTGGTTAAAATTATATTTATCTATGTTAA
>NC_021160.2:25822044-25860814 GCF_000331145.2 Cicer arietinum | reverse complement strand
GACTATTCTATAAAGATGATGTATTTTTATGTGATTATTTTGAAAGATGTTATAGTAATAATCATAGTTATTATTTTGAATATGAGAGTTTTGGTTAAAATTATATTTATCTATGTTAAAGATAGATAATATTATGTTAAAATGAGTATTTTGGAAAAAGTTTCTAGGAAAGTAAAATAAACTATTTATTTATTAAGGACTTTTAAAAATACTAAAAAAATGAATTTTGGACTAGATGTACACCCCTATTTTCTACTTCTGCATATTAATTTAGGTTATTACTGGATGAACTTTTCTTTCCTACACATGTGAATTGTTCGTTACACCTCTATTCTTGCATCAAACACAGACTAGACTCCCCTGTGTTGGGCCTTACAATCTATTTTACTCATGCACCTGTACATCTGCTACCTGCACCCTTCCATATGCACTTAAAGACTTCCTCTTCTTCAGCAAGGCAACATGCGCATCCATCAAAGAAACCCTTTTTGTCTCAAATTCTTCTCCACCAATTATTTGCCATTTTGAAACGATCCCAACCTTTATCCCACACAAAATTAGCCACTCAATCCATTTTTGGCATCAATTTTATCAATCATGACCCCGTTTAATTCGAAACAACTGCGTTTCTTTCCTTGAGTGAGCTGTTTTTGGCCAATTCTGATCACCACATTTGTTGTCTCAAAAAACTAAAATCATTTTTGGATTCTTCTCGTCGAGACCTTCAAGAAGCACTGCTCATTTGTATTTTCGATGAAGTTGACGTTTGATCCTTCCGACACTCAAACAAGTCGGTGAGACTTTTTATGCAGTTTTTTCTCATCGTTTTGACTCCAATTTTGTTCATAAAATTATTATTAAATATTTAACATTTATTTTTACCCTCCGCATAATTTATCAGTCACGTCTCAACGATTTTGTGAACTCATCGTTTATTCGGATTCGCTCACTACATGTTGTCGATATGTAATTGTTGTTGAAATTTTCCATTGATTATGTGTTTGAGAAAGCGTCTAAATAAGGTAAGGGGTGAGATAGCGTTTGAATTCATGAGTATAATATATTGCGACATGAACGGGAAAACTGTGTTTCCCAACAATTCTTTCGGGGTTTGCTACGTACAGTAGTAGCCCTTTGAGAGATAAATTAATTAATATGAAAATATTGGGATTGTGAGATTAAAATGTTAAATAGAAATATTTATAAGATGTTGATTGATTTAATTTTGAATAATTGTGTGGTATTTGATATTTGATATTGTTGTGATGTTGGATGTTGAATGAAATTTTGTGCATATGCTTGACTAGACAAATTTATGTGATAATAAAAGATGGATGTATTGTATGACATATGTTTATGTGATGATAATGATGATCTTTGATTGATGATAGTGATGTTATAAAATTGTGATGAGTTTATATGATGATCGTGATTATGTATGATTAATGATGTTATAAAATTCTGATGAGAATATTGAAGTACCCCATGGTTGATGAGATAATGATGATTCCTAAAAATGATGAGAATATTGAGAATTTGTGAAGTGGAGATTATTTTGTCATCATATAGGTAGGGCCTAACAAGCCTAGTGATTTTGGGGAAGTACAACTGAATGAGCCTGATCATGGCGGTATGTTGTTAAGCCATAAGGCATGATTGTTAAACCTTGGAGGTATTCAGGTGGGGAATTCCTAGGTGACTTGGAGGTAGAACACCAAATATCGGGAGCTACCATGCAACACACGTTTACCTCGACTGTCGCGTATATGTGTCTCGGGTTGAGTTAAGGGGATCTATGAGGACAAGGCCAATTTGAATTTTCCATCAACCAAGATGGTGGCATAATATCAAGCATCCTTACCAAATACTTCAGAGGTAGAATGGTACCAAATTGTGAAGTAGAATATAAGCTCATGCATTGCATTGCATTGCATTTTCTTGTGATTGTTTTGTTGTGGTTAATAGGTATTGTGTGTGATAATAATTTCTCTTAAATGATATGATATTATAGTGAAATGCAATGATTTTACTTGAGTGGTTTTAACTTTATAATGTGATTTTTTTCCTTGAAGAATGTTTGTGTTATGATACAATGTATTATGATTGTTTGTGTGTTCTTCTTACTTATATTATACTATTAACATGATTTCAAAACTCACCTCCTTTGTTGTTTGTTTTTGACTGGCTTGGCCCTGCGTTTGTGAAATTGCAGTTATTACAAGTTAATGAGTCTTGAAGTTCAAGTTTGGAAGAAAGTCTGCTCTGATAGGTGATACTGGGAATTTGGAGTTGTAATCTATATTTTAGTTATGTAATTACAAATGACTTTTATATGAAAATCTTAGTACTAGCTAGTTTTTGGAATTAAAATAAGAATTTATAGTTAAATCAAGTTCACTGAGATTAAATTGTTTTAATTGAGTAATAAAGTTTGAATTGTTCCGTGTGTATTTTAAGAAACGTGATATCCTAAATTAGTTACAAGAGTTTTTAATTTCCTTGTAAATAAATTTTCTTTATCTTCTGTGAATTATACTCAAAAAAATATAGTATAAATTATTATATATTTCATTTTGGGGTTTAGGGTGTCACACACACCTTGACTCTAGCAGCCAATTTTTTCCACATAACCTAACAACCTCTTATTGTTGAAGGGACGCTAACACCACTATTCACTTTGAATACCAAAGTTTGGAACATGATTAGTTGCTTCCAACAAGTTGATTATAACAATGAATTTCACACTCTAAGAAAAACACTTAGAAAATGTTTCTCATTCGAACAAGTGTTTCTCTATTAAAACTCTAAGATCAATTTGGAATTTTGAGCTTGAGTTCTTCAACTCTTTTCTGAATTTTCGATGATCTTCTTCTGCAACCTTGAATATCTATTTAGAGTTAAAATTATGGCTTCAATTTAGTTATTGTTTAATTCTGAATTGTATCTTCATTCCTAGTTTGGTTAACAATGATCTTAATAAAAAATAATTATGAACAAAATGCTTTTTGATAATATGTTCTTTAGTCAATTCTTTATTTATGAATCCAATCTGAGAAGTTCTTCTAGATTGATTCTATTTGTATTTTGTTCATATTGAGTTTGTAATTCTTTAGATTGATATTGTTCGTATTTTGTGAAAATTGAGTTTGTAAATTCTTCATTTTGTTATTATTCATATTTTGTAAAGATTGCTTTCATAAATTCTTCATATGAAACTTACTGCTTGCTTTGACCTGGGCGGGAACATAGTGTTGGATTGGTTCTTGAACTTTCACGAGTAGGAATATGATTAAGTCCAGTTTAGTATTTTGTCCTTTGTCAAAATTTGAGTCACATCTTTACAAATAATAAATGTATCTTCTTATGAGTGTTTCTTCTTGTAAACAATTATTGATCACATCTTCTTGTAAATAAGTCACGTCTTCTTGTAGATAAATCTTGATCAAATCTTCTTGTAAATAATTCATATCGTCTTGTAGATAATTCTTGATCAAATCTTTTTTGTAAATAATTCATATATTCTTGTGATAAATCTGGATCAAATCTTCATGTAAATAATTCATATGTTATTGTTGATAAGATGTTGATCATATCTTCTTCAAATCTTGACCATATCTTCTTTTCGACTTGGTCAAAGATTTTCTTCAATTATAAATCTGAATCAAATCTTATTTTAGATTGTCTTAAAAAACATGATTCTTTTTTCATATTTTGGGAAATCAAATATATTATTCTCGTAAAATAATTTTGTTAACATCAAAATTCTAAGTATAAAACCAACTTGGTTCCAACATATCTTTGGGCAACACCTTAGAGGAAAGAAGTTTGGGATACTCTAAAAACTCACCATGAAAGAACTAGTCATGTGAAAGAAATAAGAATTGACATAGGAGTCAAAAAGTTTGAAATGTTTCAAATGATTGAGAGTGAAACCCTTGATGAGATGTACTCAAGGTTCACAAGAATAGTGAATGAACTATGATCACTAGGAAAAACCTACACATATCAAGAAAGGATGAGAAAAGTTCTTAGAAGTTTGCCCAAATATTGGAGACCTTTGGTAACTGCCATGACTCAATCAAATAATATTAGTACACAAAGCCTAAAGGATGTCATCGGATCACTAAGAACACATTAAGTAATTCTTGAAGAAGATAAACCTTCAATAAAAGGAAAAATAGTTGCTCTAAAAACTTCTCAAAATAACTCAAAAAGTTCATCAGCACGAAAAGAAAAAATGGATGCAATAAAAGAAGATGAAGTTGAATATGAACTAGTCCTCTTTTCAAGAAACATTTGAAGATTAATGAGAAGAAACTTTCAAATAAAAAAAAAGTTAAAAAGCTTAAACATATTAAAGCCTAAAAGATGTCATCGGATCACTAAGAACACATTAAGTAATTCTTGAAGAAGATAAACCTTCAATAAAAGGAAAAATAGTTGCTTTAAAAACTTCTCAAAATAACTCAAAAAGTTCATCATCACGAAAAGAAAAAATGGATGCAATAAAAGAAGATGAAGTTGAATATGAACTAGCCCTCTTTTCAAGAAACATTCGAAGATTAATGAGAAGAAACTTTCAAATAGAAAAAAAAAAGTTAAAAAGCTTAAACACATTAAAGTCAAATCACATGTTATGGATGCAACAAATTAAAACATTGCAAAACAGAAGAATGAGAAAAAGCAAACATCAATCTTATGGAAAACACTAAAACTCAAGATGTTTTAATTTATGGCCTATGTCGAAAATGGAAAAGTAATTTGATAATCCTTTGAATGATTCTAATACTCTAAACCAAACATGTATATTCTACAAAGAACAAAGTCAAATCGTAATTGAAGAAAAAAAGAAACTTAAAACTCATGTTAAAGATTTGAGATCTAATATCAAAAGTTTGCAAAAAAACTCACTTCTAAATGTTTGAAAGACATAAATGAAGAAAACAAATGACTACCCAAACTTTCCAAAGTTCAAAAAGAAAATTATCTATTAAAAATTGAAGTGGAAAAACTAAAAAAAAAAAGATTTACCAAACTTTGTACAATCCTCTAAAACATTTCAAAACATCTTAGGATACGATTAGTAAATTCCATAAGTGTCATGGACATGTCACTTAACATGGTTACACAAGATCTGGATAGATACGATAAATTGTGTCGTCTTAAAATATATGAGGGAATCCATGTGAACCAACAAGGATGGACCTTGATGGAGTTGCCCTGATGGATATATAGTGTAAATGGATCTTCAATTGAAGATTAGAATGAATTGTATATTGAATACCTTTAAGCCATTTGTGTTGAGAAATATTTTATCCACGTCGATGGTATAGACTGTGGTGAGACGTTCGCTTAGTCAAGATGCTTAAATCCTTTATAGATTCTCTTGCAAGCTTGTTCACATATAGAGGTTAGTGGGTGAGTTATTGATTTGGGTCTTAAAAGAGTATGCCTTATCAAATAAACATATCCCTATGAAGCATAAAATCATAGTTGGGAAATGTTTATTAATAAAAGACTTAGACAACATTTTCTAAGTGTTAGGATTCATGATCTATAGAGATAGATCTATGAAGTTGTTTGATAATTGTCTACGTACATATGATAACATCATAAGGAATTGTCTATGAGACAATGTTATATCTCATCACTTGAGAAAGAATGTATGAGAATGATTTCATTTGTTATGGAAATTGAAATTATCATGTAGATCATTATATTTATTAGACCATATATCTCATATACTTTGAGCATAACAAAAAGGTACCAACTTAGTTTTAGTGAAGGTCACTAAATTGTAATTATTAATGTATTTCAATATTTACTTGACTAAAGACATATTTTTGATAGATGGTAAGGAATACATTATTGTAAGGTGTTGCCTAATACTACTTCCAAACTGATAAAAGTAATTTAAGATCACAGTTTAGATTATGCTTTGCATATATTGGGGTACTTTAAGCTAGAAAAGTTTCAAATAAAGGATAATTTTGAATTTTTTCAAGTCAAGTATACTTACTTTTAATGTGATTAGAAGTGTGTTTAGAAGAGAAAGTTCTTTTGAACTTGATATAGTTTCTACCTTCACAAACTTCATTGATTTCGTTGTGATAACGATGAAGTAATTGTGTAAGGTAAAAAATATTGATCTCACCAATGATCCAAAAATATACTTAGTTACCTATATCTCATTTGATAAATGATCAAAAAGAGAAAAGTGAACATGTGCAGAATGACTACACTAAACAATATGCTAAAAGAGTATATTGCTAAGTAGTAGAGTGATACTATCAATGACTAATATGCTGATACCTAATTAGCTCTAGTTCCAGTGGTGGAATATTGTTGTAAGGCCTAGCGCCAATCTATTTTAAATAGATTATTATTCGTATCATGAATTTTGTAAGACCCATAGTTTTAAATTCTAATTTATGTATTTTGGTATTGAACTCTAATGCTTTTTAGCCAAGTTATTAATATTTTGTGAGTTTAATGCCAAAAATATCTTTTGATTCCCCGATTAAAATTATTCATCGAAGAGTAATTTATTTATGTTACGAAGAATTTCATTCCGGGCAGTTTTGTTAAAAATATCTCAGGTTGCTAAAAATTGTATCTGCCAATTGAGTTGCGGTGAGAGAAGATATTTTTATCAAATGGTTTGAGAGGTTATGGGTAATTTTGATAAATATCTAGATATTTTTAGATATTTGTTAAGTTATAGTTAATATATATAAAAATATATATATGTTTGGAGGGAAAAAGAAAGAAAAGGAAATAGAAAAGAAAGGAAACACGAAAAGAAAGGAAATAGAAAGGAAGGAAAAAGAAAGAAAAGAAAAACAAAGGAAAACAAAAACGGAAGAAAACGTAGAACCTCTCCCTGCCTCGCGACCACGTCTTCTTCTTCCTTCTTTTCTTTGCTTTATTTTGCTTTCTTTTGCTTCAAGAAAAGGAACCAAGGCTTGGTGGGTAAGAAAACAAAGATTTCTCGGCTTCATTCTTCTTGTTTGATTCGAAAACGAAGAAAAACGATGTTAGGGGTTTCAAAACCGTCAAACACAAACCCTTGCGTTTCTTCTATATCTAAGCTTCATTTCGAGAAGTGATAGAAGGGAAAGTTGCTCACCTCCACGCTACGGTGCTAGTGAACCAACTTTGGAAGCGACGACGCGAACGGAGTTTTTACCGGAATTAATTACGATACCGTAATCGCGTGTTAGAGCTATCGTAAAGGTAAGGGCTCCTTCCAAACTTTTAGTTTGCATTAGGGACTTATTTGTGGTTGTGTGAAAAAGAAATTTGTTAGGGTTGAAGTGTTGATTTGGGAAAAATGAATTTAATACTTTTATGGGTGAAATTTTAGAGTTGGGTTTTGGTGATATTGATGAGTGTTTCGTGGAAAATGAATTTAACTCATTTATGTGTGGTTTTGAGGAAAATGAATTGATGTGATTTGGTGTAAATTGTGGATTGAATTTGAGAATATGTCTGAGTATGTTCTGTGTGGAATTTGAAAATCATTAGAGTTAAACGAGTATTAAAAATGGGGAATCTTTTAATATCTCTGTTTACTTAATATTTGTAGTGAGAATTGTTAGAGTTAAATGGGTATTAAAAATATGGAATATTTTAATATCTGCATTTACTTAATGATTGTCGTCCGAATTGTTAGAGTTAAATGGGTATTAAAAATGAGGAATCTTTTAATATCTGCATTTACTTAATGATTGTCGTCCGAATTGTTAGAGTTAAATGGGTATTAGAAATGGGGAATCTTTTAATATCTGCATTTACTTAATGATTGTCGTCCGAATTGTTAGAGTTAAATGGGTATTAAAAATGGGGAATCTTTTAATATCTGCATTTACTTAACGATTGTCGTGGATAAAGTCAGAGTATGCTCATGCATTTCATAGTACATGGCGATCAGATGGGCCACGAGATGATTTCATCCGATTGTTGGTTCATCTTTTCCTTGCAGGGATTGTCGTGTCGTGTATGATCTGCGATAGATTGCACATTTTTGGTAAATCATGCTGACCCGTGATAGGTAGCACCTCGGTAATTTAGTATTTCGGCCTGTGATAGGCGGTACAATTATGATTTACGGCCCTTCGAGAAGGGTTTTGGTTTGGAATTTTGAGTCCAAGCATTTTTGCATATACGCATTTCATTAGGGTGCTTGGCACGCGAGTCGTGTTTGATTTAAGATTATTATTGAGTGTTTGAACTCAAGTCGTCATGGTGATTGTGTTATAATTGCCAAGTGTGGATGTTTTGGAATTGTGTGTAAGTGTGATTGATTGCATAACCATTTTGAAACTTATGTTGTCGTGGTGATTGTGTTATAATTGCCAAGTGTGGATGTTTTAGAATTCTGTGTAAGTGTGATTGATTGCAAAACTATTTCGAAACTCAAGATGTCGTGGTGATTGCGCTATAATTGCTAAGTGTGATTGTTTGGATTTGTGTGTAAGTGTTGATTGGTTTCGAAACCCTTTAAAAAGCTGAATTTTGCTGCTGCTGTCTGATGTGTATTCGAATACAGAAGGCTATATTCGAATACAAACATGTTGTTTTTGCCACTGACTTACTGTGTAGTCGAATTCAGAAGGCTGTATTTGAATACAGACATGGTGTTTTGCTACTGACTTACTGTGTAGTTGAATACATAAGGCTATATTCGAATACATACATGTTGTTTTTGCTGCTGACTGTTGAAACAACCTTGTATTCGAATACAGAGATGCTGTATTCGAATACAACAGTGCAGTTTTGTTAAAAACTTCATTTTTCAATTTTGTTTATGCATGTTTGGCATATGGAAACCCTTTTAAGGTGCATGCTAAGTTGAAAGGTTATTTTGTGCATTTAAAAACTTAAATGTTATGTGTTAATTGTAAATTTTGGTTGGTGACCCTTTACAACTATTGTGGAAATCTGGGCTTTGCCCTCAAATGAGAACCAGGACCATCCTACCGGTTAGTACCCTGTGGATGGGAATCTAGTTAGACACACCTGACTGGAGCTGTGTTAGGAGGATCTTGCGGGGCGCGTGAAGATCAGTCGAGATGTATAGTTTTTGTAGAATGATCAGATTAGGTTGACGTATAGGGACTAGATGTCTTTATTTTGGGATGTGTTTATTTTAATTTGGAAGACTGTACCTATACCAATATTGTCAGCTTGACATTTTATTTTTGATGGGTTCCATGTACCACTTTTTGATGTGTAAATACTTTAGATTCGTATTTCAAAAACTATTCCGCTGCTTGTAAATTATGTTGACTTATTTGTCGTTGTGTTATGACAAATATTTATCCAAAGGTATTTCCTTATTTATTTCTTTGTTTTAAAAAAAATACAATCGCGTTGTTAAAAATTGGGGTGTTACAAATTTCAATCACATATCTAATTTTGGTCATATGTACGGGGTATCATTTATTATGTTATTAACAATATAATATAATATCATATAGTCGTTAATATAGATAGCTCGTTTAATAGAACATCAAGTGTAACTTGATTATGAGACTCTATTGAACACATTAAAACACTATCCTTAAAGTATCCATAGTCAAAGTATTATTATTAATTAGGACGACAATCATACATCAAGACTATTACGTAAGTAGATTGATGATCACATCTCACAAGTCATAGATATGAGATATCAAGTCATCACATAGGTCTAAATATTATGTGTAATATTTATATTGGATTGGTCCGCCATGAGAATGCTACATAATTGTTCTGTAAGTGTCATTAGCGATTCTCATGTGACCATAGTTAGTAGTCCTTCAAATTAAAGTCACTACAATCCTTACTAAGGGAGTTGTAGGTTTAAGGCCATCAAACGTTGTTTGTAACAAGACAACCATAAAGGTGGTTAATGGACATGCAATAAACAATGTGGAATAGTGTGAGTGATGTAGATATGATTTGTCTCTCATACATAACATGAGATATGATTTGTCCCTTCTGCAATAAACCATGAATATATGATTGTTGACACTTATCATTAGTGGACATATATTTTTACAAAACCCTTGTTGAAGATAGATTGAAATTTGTAAGGAAAAATTTTAAACATTGAATTTATAAAGGATTGATGTTGGAATCTATGTATGCATGTACCTCTAGTAAAACAAATTTATTGGTTAAATATGTATACTTTGCCTATGGTGAATTGAATTTTCCTCTACCTTCGGTCGATTAAGATTAAATTTATTCATCATATCTATGATATTTTGACATGCATTGTCTTTTGTCTTTTAGTGCGTATGTTGTAGTTATTGCTTTTCACTCTTAGAAACTTAAATGTTTTTATAAAAAAAAAAACCAATACTCAAGTCACTCGCTACTCTCACGTATCTTATGTCATACTTTTGCAACCTAGAATCCTTTAAAACCCTTGTTCGAAAACCTCTCTAAAACTCTTTTTAAATCGAAAATGGCTCCAAGTTCCATTCCAAGTTCAACTTATGCTCACGCTACTTCGGCCCCCAAAATGGCATACAATGTGAACCAACTAAATTTTCTCAACAAGTCACACATAGACTTTGGGAATCTTGCTGAGAATGGATTTGATTTTGTTGAAGAACTCACAACTATTAGCTAGACAAACTACTTAAACCTCAATCAACTCACAACCATAAACGTTCTAGTCTAGGAATTCTGGAGGTGTGAAGATGCTAACAAGGATGGAGTAGTCCCAAATGTTGTTCTAGGGCTTCCCATTAACATCACTTTACAAACCATCTTTGCCATTATTAGATGCTTGGATAAATGGATGATTGTGGAGAATGGTTATTATCAACATGTTGGGGTTACTAAGATTAACAAGTAAATTTTTGAAGACCTTAAAGTCAACACTAAGTTAGTTGCGTCTGAAGCCTAGATACAAAATGTTCTTCAAGATTTTAATTGGATGTGTGGTACCTAAAGGTGGCTCTATTGACCATGTTAGTAAAACCACAATGGATTTATGTTGAACATCTCTTAGAAGATCAAGACCAATATGTCAAACCAGGTACTTGAGAACAATAGGTTATGTGTCATCAACTCTAGATCATGCAAGATCAAGATAACCCCCCACTCAAGACTTATCGCAATTGTGCTAATGAGGACACCTCTCATTAAAGCAAGAGATGAAGTAGGAGGAGACGTTAGGATGATCACATGGTATTTTCAACTAAACCAATGTTTAACATAAACAACTTACTAAAGAGGAGGATCATTGCTGGCAAGGGCAACATAAAACCAAATACAAAGATTTAGAGGCTCACAAGTCAATCTATTAGGTTCCAAGTGTTGATATCAGTGACCTCGCAATAACATAAAATATATCAGTTTTCGTTACAAAATTAATCAGCATCAAGTGCACAGCGGAATTTAAATTTTGAGGCATGCAAAGTTAGCAATATAGAAAATTAAAGAGAGAGAGTTAGAGAAGAAGACACAGAGATTTATCCTGGTTCGGTTGTTCAACGACAACCTACGTCCAGTCCTGAAAATCCAATCGGATTTCAGATTTTCTTCTCCTTCAATAGAAAGAATCAATTACAAAGATTTTCCAGTTTCCTCCCTGAAACCTATCAATCTCTAATTATGTCTTTCCTATTGAATACCCTCTGATCCTTGTAGACACTCAGCAGCCTATCACAGAATCACAGTGCGACTCTTTCTTGTTGAGCCCTCTCAACCAAGAAAGTAGCCACCAGTTTCTAGCTGGCTTTCTATCAACCCTTTGATCCTTGTAGACAATCGGCAACCTAACACAAAATCAAAGTACGACTCTTTCTTGTTGAGACCTCTCACCCAAGAAAGTAGCCACCAGTTTCTAGCTGGGTTTTTAACGTTCGTTTCGTTTCAAAGATTTATTACAGAATGAATAAAAGATGTAAAACAAAAGAGTCTTCAATCTTTATGAATGTTGCTCCTCACGAATCTGGATATTCAAGGCTTGTTCATGAGCGCATTATCATTTCTCTTAGATTGTCAACAAACTGTATTGAAATCTGTAATCACAATTATGAAGTTGTTAGTTTGTTGTTATGAACAGTTAAGAGCATTATGAGAAATTATGAAAGTTATGAATTGTTATATGAATAAAGATTGAAAGACAGTTTATATAGTTTCTGAAAAACCAACTACGAAATCGATTTCCCAATCGATTTTGTAAAGTTATAAAAGGTGCTAAATCGATTTGCCAATCGATTATCGCGAGTCTTGTTTTTCTTTAATCTTGAAACTATACAAGCTAATCGATTTACCAATCGATTCTTTAAAAGCAACACTTTTCAGTAGAACATGTCCAGACTTGTATAAATCGATTTCCTAATCGATTTCTGGGAAACTGTTTCAATAAAAGTAATTTCAATCGATTACTCAATCGATTTGCCAAATCTCAGAGTCGATGTATAAAAACACAGAGTCGATTTGGTCACAATCTCAGAGTTCACTGTGTTTTCAAAAAGTTTATTTCAATCGATTTGCCAATCGATTGTGTTCAAAACAGTGGCTCAGTTTTTTGATGACAATCGATTCGTCAATCGATTTGATTCAAAACAGTGACTCAGTTATTTGATGTCAATCGACTTGTCAATCGCTTTGGGAGAATGTTCCTGAAAAGTTTTTACCTGGTGTTTAGTTCAATCGATTGCCCAATCGATTGCAACTAAACTTTATCAGAATTGAAAAATTCAACAATAGATTGTCCAATCGATTGTATTTGTCACAGGTGAGGTCATTTTTCAAATGATACTTTGTCAATCGATTTGCCAATCGATTCCCTCAGCACTGGAGTGCCACTGTGACTTATCCAATCGATTTACCAATCGATGTGTTACCATCAGGTTTAATTTGTGAAATGTTCAATCGATTTCCCAATCGATTACTCTCCAAATCAGAGTGCTACTGACTTGTGCAGTTTTCATTTTTAATTAAGCTAATCGATTGCCTAATCGATTTCACATTTACAAACACTTTAGATTTCCTTACACCCTTGTTATGAAATCGATTTCCCAATCGATTTACATAGTCAGAATTCAACTTTTGTTGATTTCTTGTGTTCCAAGCAATTTGATCCAAGTGTGTGTGATTGAATTGGTGTTCCTGAAATTTTGCTCAATTGAAATATTAGATTTATCATATTAAGTATGAATATTGGTATAATTCACAATTCAACACCAAGATATTCCTTTATTGGTTGGAAACTCATATGCTCCAATCTTTGAAAATGACAACAAATAGGTGATCCAATCTTATATAAGTATGCACCAAAACAATCAAAAGATGCCTCTAGTTTGCTTTCCTTTACCAAGAGCATCTCAAGATTATGACAAGAAGAGAAAAAGGCAAGCTAGGGTCACTAATATGGTTTTAGGAGGAAGAAGAAGATTATAGCGCCAAAGGAGATGAAATAAGCCTCATTGTTAGGAAGAAACATAAGGAAATTCAAGGAAATTCTCTCTACTAAGCCTAATCATACTTATGTTAACATTAGTAGTGTTAGTGGTAATGACACATTTGTGAAGTAACAATGTCAATTTACAAGAAAGGGGGGTTTGAATTGTAAATGCAACTTTTAAAAATTCCTGTTAAAAACTTAAGAAAATAACTCAAGATTGACCTTGGTTGTGAAAACAGAAAACGGAGAACGTTCTTGGTTTTAACCAGAAAACGGAGAACGTTCTTGGTTAGTTAAAATTAGTAATTCAATTTATGTAATTAAATTGATAATCAATCAAACTGAAAGTAAATAGATAAGGGGAGAGATACCACACAACGATATATCCTGGTTCACCCAACTCGGGTTACGTCCAGTCCTCACAACCGTGAGATTTTCCACTAAGTGTTTAAAACAAAGAGCCTTCTTGATCTTACAACACCTAGTCTAGATCAACCTTGATCTATTTCAACCTCTATTGCTTTCCACCCAGAAAGCAATACCAACACCTATCTAACCTTGATAGAATGTAATCTTAAACAAATTATAAAGAAACTCTTATAGTTTGAGTTTTTACAATTTGATTGTTTTGACAGAATCTGAGATTTCTCAACTCTTGTTTGAGAATTGATTCTTTACAAAGGATATAATGATGATTGCGCAAACTAATAGACGAGTATGAACCAGCAACTGTTTCGCAGAAATCAGAATGTATGATTGCCTCTGTTTTGCAGAATTTCAAGTATGTATGTGATTGATGTATGTATTTTGAAGCACTTGAATTTCTTGCCTTGATTCTGGATATTGGCCTTCTATTTATAGGCTATAGAGGCACTGAATGAAGGTACAAAAGAGCTGTTGGAGAGGCTCTGCTTTTTGACTGAAACATTATTTCAGAATAAATATAATCCTTCTTTGAAATAGCTTTATGACTTTATTGGTTTAGCATTTAAAGCAGTTATGTCCTCTTTTAGAAAGTACTCTAGACGTTTCTTCATTGATCTTGGATGGTACATTCTCTGTCTTGAGTCTTGAGTGTAGCTAGAGAATTTTGGAGAGGAATTTCAGGCTATTTCAGAGGAGATGCAGTGCTGCTGTTATTGTGCAGAAAACGGATAATGATTAACGTTCTTGGTTTGTCAGTTTGAACTTTCTTGAGCTTCAATAATCATTCTGGAGTTCCCGTTTTAATCATTCTGGATTTCCTTTGCAATTGTCTTGTCATATGTCAAGATTGATCGAACTTTCTTGACATTTGATTTTTGGAGTTTGCAAACTGTCATGACTTTTTTCTGTCTTTGAGTCCTTTTATTTTTGAGATCAAATAGCCTTTTTGAGCTTGGATGAATCCGACTTGTTCCTTGCCATGTACTGATTAGATATGAACAAATTTCAAGGGAAGACTCTTTGTTAAAGAGGTAGAAAAAGTTTGATCAACATGTTGTGATGAACTTTTTTGAAGCTGGAGATCTTTCTATGTTTTAATGTTCTTGTTGCTGTTTTCTTTGCTTTGCTTGATTCTGTTATTAATTAAATTCACTCAATAGCACAAGTTAAATTAACATAACATTTAGAATCATAATTAACATTCTTAATTAACTTTTTGTTTGTTTTCATCAAAACATTAAATTGAGATTTTGTCTCAACAATCTCCCCCTTTTTGATGATGACAAACATGTTAATTTAGATTTTAATTATGATTCTAATTTTAATCAAAGAGAGCTTAAAAACTCCCCCTCAGAATATGCTTCATATTTTTGAACCAACATAAAATCTAAAATAATTCTCCCCTTTGTCAACACAAAAAGATTGGGGAATACAAATGAAATGTATACTACACATAGAAAACAATGAGTAGATTCCAGTTTTAAGAAAAGTAACATTTTCTAAAAAACTCCCCCTTAATATTTTGAAATTGATATCCTTTAAAATTTCAAAATTCCAAAACCCAAGCAAGATGTCTCTTTGCTCTTTTGTCTTCTTTCACAATAGACAACATTTAATTTGAACATGATAATGAGCTCAAGGGAAGCAAAATGAATGTGATATCATGTCAAGTATAATTTATCTCTTTACAAAACATTTTTATGCTAAAAAGGTTTGTATTTATCAAAAACAATCAAAGAGATTTGTTTACATAAAAAGGAGAATTTTGAGTTCCATGAATGAATTAAATCATGATTAGAATATACCTTGATAAGATCCAAAGAAGAGGACAATGTGAATATGTGCTTCTTCTAAAGGACAACCATTCATACTTGTTACTATTTCTTTGATCTGATGGCTGACTTTCATCAAGACTCAAGTAGCAGCAACTTTGGTACCATATCCTTCCAATTTAATTCTTCCAATAATTTGATCATGAGATGTTTTTTCAACCATATCATCTTAATAGAAAACATTAGACTTGATTGAATGTTGCATATAAACTATCAAGAACTTTCTGGAGAATGTTCTGCTCTTCTGCAGAATGTTCTGCTGTTCTGCAGAATGTCCTCCTCTTCTGCAGATTTTTCTGCTCTTCTGCAGAATGTCTGCAGAATGTTCTACTCTTCTACAGAATGTTCTGCTCTTCTGCAGAATGTTCGGATTTTCTGGAGAATGTTTCTCTCGTCTGCAGAATGTTCTGGTACTGCTTCCTGAATGAACCTTTTTGCTTAAATTGATCATTCTCTTAGATTTTGCCTTTATCGTTCTCCGGCTTTTATGAGAAGAATGAAACAGAGACTGGTTATTTATCTTGGTTTTCTGGAAAGCATTCTGTTGCTGCTGTCTAGAATATTCTTCTTCTTCATCTCCTTTGTTTTAATGTTTCCAAAGGTTAAAGGAACTCCAAATTTTTGTAATGAGAGAAGGCATCATACTTTTCCATTCAAGTGTCTTGAGCATGCCTTGTCCATGTATCATTGTTCTCTCTTGATTGTTGGATGGTGTTCCTACATCACAAGTTAGTAATGATTTTGGTACCCATATTTGTTTGGGTCCTTGATGGTTAGTATATCTTCTTTTAGAAGATTTTTTAAAACATGATCTCTTTTTAAAATAACAAGTTGATTCAAAGTGACTATTTTTGGAATAATAGGAATACTTTGTTGTTGATCTTCGATAAAGTTTCAAAATCTGAGTTTTACACGGATTTAAAATTGATTTTGCTGAAATTCCATATCGTTCCCTTTTTCCCAGATTTTTTGCAGAAGGTTCAACTTTCATTTTGGAACTTTCTCCGTTTTGAGAACAGCATCGAGAACGTTCTCCTTTTTGCAGATTTTTCAACATTGGTTTAGCAGAACGATCTTCTCTTTTAATCAACTTTTGGCTTTCAATCTTTTCATCTCTTTTTCTAAAATAGCAAGCAAATTCCAGATGTCCAAGTTTCTTACAATATGAGCATTTGGGTTTGCATTTATCCTCTTTTCTTTCCGAAACAAAAAAGTTTTCATATATTTTCGTTTTTTGAGTTTTATCAAAACCAAGACCAGCTTTATCAAATATTCCCACTTGAGATCCCATGATTTTTTGAAAGGTTTCAGTAGCTTTAATAAAATTTGACAAGTCATTACTAAGAAGTTCATTTTCAGTTTTAAGGATAACATTCTCCGTTTTCGTTGCAGAACGCTCTAGTTCGCCATCATGGAGTTTTTCTTGAAAGGGAACTTCTTTGGTGCTCTTTTGTTCAAGGGACATTCAGTTTTATAATGTCCTTGTTTATTGCATCCAAAGCATGTGTTTTGACTTTTGTCTACCTCTATTTTGAAGTTTTCTTTTTGATTTGAAAATCCTTTTTTTGATATGATCTCTTCTTCTCACCATTCTATGTATCCTTTTTGTAAGACGAACTATTTCTTCATCAACATCTTCTTATTCGATTTCTTCTGAGTCCTCATCTGGACTTTCTTGAGATGTTTTCAAAGCTATTACTTTGCCCTTTTTGATTGGTATGTCTTCTTGTAGCAGCACTTCATGTGCTCATCATAGCATATAGCTGGTCAGTCTTCTTGTAGCAGCACTTCATGTGCTCGTAATGTTCCAATTAATTCTTCTAGGGGAAGTGATTCAAGATTCTTGGCTTGGCTTATAGCTGTTACCATTGGTCTCCATATGATTGGAAGACATCTCATAATTTTTCTTACTCTTTCTTGAACTGTGTAAGCTTTCCCAAGAGAACGCAATTCAATTTACAATGGTTGTGAATCTTGAGTACATCTCATCAATGGTTTCTCCTTCATTCATTTCAAAGAGTTCAAACTTTCTTATGCCTATATCAATCCTTGTTTCTTTCACATGGGTTGTTACTTCGTGATGAGTTTGTAATGTGTCCCATACTTCTTTAGCAGTTTTGCATTCATCAACTCTTTCGCTTTCTTCCCTACTTAAAGCACAAGATAAAAATAAGTGAGCTTTTGAGTTTAGAAGTACCTTAGATTTTTCATCTACTGTCCAATTTGCTTCTTTCATTTCAGCAGAGGTTGAATCATTTTGTTTGTCTCTTGGTATGAAATCTCCATCTGTAATGACGCGCCACATTCCTGTATCTTGAGATTTTAAGAACAACTGCATTTTGCTTTTCCAAAAATAATAGTCTGTGCCATCAAAGTACGGTGGTCGTTATAATGACACTCCTTCAGCAATGTACATCTTTTTTGACATTTTTCTTCTAGATCTTTTTTCTCTAACACTTGTTAGGTGTTCAAATTTTAGAGACCGAACTCTGATGCCAATTGAAGTAACAATGTCAATTTACAAGAAATGGGGTTTGAATTGTAAATGCAACTTTTAAAAATTCCTGTTAAAAACTTAAGAAAATAACTCAAGATTGACTTTGGTTGTGATAACAGAAAACGGAGAACGTTCTTGGTTTTAACCAGAAAACGGAGAACGTTCTTGATTAGTTAAAATTAGTAATTCAATTTATGTAATTAACTTGATAATCAATCAAACTGAAAGTAAATAGATAAGGGAAGAGATACCACACAACGATATATCTTGGTTCACCCAACTCGGGTTACGTCTAGTCCTCACAACCGTGAGATTTTCCAATAAGTGTTTAAAACAAATAGCCTTCTTGATCTTACAACACCTAGTCTAGATAAACCTTGATCTATTTCAACCTCTATTGCTTTCCACCCATAAAGCAATACCAGCACCTATCTAACCTTGGTAGAATATAATCTTAAACAAACTATAAAGAAACTCTTATAGTTTGAGTTTTTACAATTTGATTGTTTTGACAGAATCTCAGATTTCTCAACTCTTGTTTGAGAATTGATTCTTTACAAAGGATATAATGATAATTGCGCAAACTAATAGATGAGTATGAACCAGCAGCTGTTTCGCAGAAATCAGAATGTATGATTGCCTCAGTTTTGCAGAATTTCAAGTATGTATATGATTGATGTATGGATTTCGAAGCACTTGAATTTCTTGCCTTGATTCTGGATATTGGCCTTCTATTTATAGGCTGTAGAGGCACTGGATGAAGGTACAAAAGAGCTGTTGGAGAGGCTCTGCTTTTTTACTGAAACATTATTTCAGAATAAAAATAATCCTTCTTTGAAATAGCTTTTTGACTTTATTGGTTTCGTATTTAAAGCAGTTCAGTCCTCTTTTAGAAACTACTCTTGACGTTTCTTCATTGATCTTGGATGGTACATTCTCTGTCTTGATTCTTGAGTGTAGCTAGAGAATTTTGGAGAGGAATTTCAGGCTATTTTAGAGGAGATGCAGTGCTGCTGTTATTCGGCAGAAAACAGAGAATGATTAACGTTTTTGGTTTGTCAGTTTGAACTTTCTTGAGCTTCAATAATCATTTTGGAGTTCCCGTTTTAATCATTCTGGATTTCCTTTGCAATTGTCTTGTCATATGTCAAGATTGATCGAACTTTCTTGACATTTGATTTTTGGAGTTTGCAAACTGTCATGACTTTTGTCTGTCTTTGAGTCCTTTTATTTTTGAGATCAAATATCCTTTTTGAGCTTGGATGAATCCTACTTGTTCCTTTCCATGTACTGATTAGATATGAACAAATTTCAAGGGCAGACTATTTGTTAAAGAGGTAGAAAAAGTTTGATCAACATGCTGTGATGAACTTTTTTGAAGCTGGAGATCTTTCTATGTTTTAATGTTCTTGTTGCTGTTTTCTTTGCTTTGCTTGATTCTGTTCTTAATTAAATTCACTCTAAAGCACAAGTTAAATTAACATAACATTTAGAATCATAATTAACATTCTTAATTAACGTTTTGTTTGTTTTCATCAAAACATTAAATTGAGATTTTGTCTCAACAATTTGAACCTAAACCATCTGATGAACCCCCCTCTACACCCTTTAACCTAACACAAGAAAATACCTAACATGTTTTCTCAATCTCTATTTTGATACAAATACCTCTGATGAGATGTTTGAAGTACTCTTATAGGATAACCTTGCAGCCCTTAGATACAAAAGGAACCCCTACTCTTTTAACATTGAGTTCCTAACCTCACCAATCGCAACCTCCACACAACAACCCTCCTCAAAAACCTACTCCAAAAACACTTAAACTTCACTCAGTTCTTCCACACCTGTCTTTGACTGTCACTCACCATTACTTGTAGATCCTATCCACATAACATATGAGATAACAACTCAGGATGTAGATGAATTAGTCTTTGAAACTTCATCAGATTACTCACCGACTAGACACTCAAGCCAAACTCAACTTGAACTTAACACTTCCATACCTTTATACCTTGCCTCTTTTATCCCACCCATTTCCTATGGCATTATGAACCTAGATTCATTCATGACCTCTTTCACTAATAAAGTTAAAAAGATGAGGAGTATGAACGCTCATAGTTTGGATCCTAATGAAGTCTTAACCCAGTGATACAAAATTCTCTCTTTTGTCACAAACTGGCTTAAGGACAACATGGAGTCTAGAATGAATTTTACTACTTATAATTTAAGTGCTTTTAGACATATTGCATATATCTTCTTCTTTTGGGTCTTTTAATTTCAAAAAGCTCATGAAGACTAAACTAGAAAGAGATTGTCTGCTACATCAGAAGGTATACCAATTGAAGTTACCTCTCCCTCTAACACTGTTTGTCAGGAAATACTAGTGGTTGCCCCCTTGGCATCGTAGAAGTTTGATTTGATCATTCCATAGGTTGAGATCCCTCTATTGGGCGTTCCTATTGCTTCATGATTTGTAGAGTTTGCCTTCTAACTCATCTCAACTTTTGAGAATAATTTCACTTTGTGTTTTCCTAGTTTCTTATTTTTTAACTTCTTGTCAGAATATCATATGTCACTTTCATTCTTTTAAACTTGCTCATATTAAGGAGGAGCTTTACATTGAATAATTATGCATAGATGTTTGTCATCCTAAAAAAGGAGAGACTCTTAAAATCAAGTTGGTTTGAAGAACAATGACATTTAATTATTTTGATGATAACAAATATTATTTTGTAGGCATAATTTATTATGCTGATGAAATTGTTTAAGTGTGCAAAACCTCTGCTAATAGTTTTAAATGCTTTACGATGCATCCTCTGATGAATTGAGAAGATAAATGAAGACAATGCTCTAAAGAATCTGTTAAAGATGTATTTGACTTTGATCAATGTGCCTCTGATGAATCTAATAATATATGGCCACTATGATAATTATGCATCTTATAATCCTGGAAAACCATTTGATCGTTGAATCAACGCATAAAGTCAATACTCTAACAAATTCAACACTTTGATAAAAAAAAAAGTAAACTTTCCAAAGTCAAATATCTGAGCTTAGAACTTCGAAGATGTCAACTTCTCAACATCCTCTACTCATCAAAATTGGACTTACCCTCTAATTAAAGAAATGCATGACATCTTTTGAAGATTTCATCATTTAGTTTTCCTACAACTTTTATCAAGATTCGCTAAATCAATTTTGAAAAATGGGAGTACATGTTTTGAGAGTAATTTCACTTTTTGTTTTCCCAGTTTCTAATTTTAACTCCCTTGTTAGAATATCATATATCACTTTCATTCTTTTTAACCTGCTCATATTAAGGGGGAGCTTTACTTTGAATAGTTTTCCATATATTATATTGTTAAAATGAAAAGTTGTTCACATAAATAAATGTTTGTCATCGTCAATAAAAGGGAGATTGTTAGAACGAAGTAGGTTTGAAGAACAATGACCCTTAATTATTTTGATGATAAAAAAATTATCTTCAAGAACAATTTTTTGTGCTGATGAAATTTGGTAAGTGTGTAGACCATCTGTTAAAAGTTGTAAAGACTTTACGCTGTATCCTCTAATGAATAGAAAAAAAAAATAAAGAAATCAAGGAAATGGTTTGAAAATAATTTGAAGTTGTGTTTAACTCTGATCAACGCTCCTTTGATGAATTTAATATTACAAGTTCACTATGATAATTTTTCATTTGATAAATCTGGAAAATTAGTTGATCATCTGGTCAATGCATTAAGTAAAACTCAAATAAAGTCAATGCTCTGATACAAATGGTCAACCTTCTTAAGTCAAACATTTGAGTCCAAAACATTGAAGAAGTCAACATCTCAACATCCTCTAGTTATCAAAGTTGGACTTATCTATTGACTTAAGAAATGCAATGATATCTTCTAAAGATGTCGTCCTCTAGTTTTCCTGCTTCTTCTATATAGATACATTGAATCAATTATGAAAAAACATATTTTGGACAAGATTTTTTATGATGATTCAAGATATCTTAAGATTCAATTTGATCTATTAGTTTACATGTTGATTTCATGCAATTAAAACAACGGTTAGAAATCATAATGACTTTGAAGTTTCTTATAAAAGAACTTGTGATCTTCAGTACGAAATAACATATACAAGAAACCTACTATAGCCATATACAACAACCGGTGAAAAGCTTTGTATTATATCCGAGTGTTGAAAAACATCAAATAGATTTTTAGAGCACACCTTGTAAATATTTTCTTGTGAGAGTTATTAAGAAAATGATCTTAAACACTCTTTGTAACTTTGCCCAATAGTGGTTATTGCCCTCATTAGCTTGACGATCCTAAGCTAGAACGATGGGAAGACTTGAACACAACCAGATTGACTAGTAAGTGTTTAGTGGACATGTGATATTTTTGAGGATTAATGGATTAAATCCTTTAGTGTTAAGGGAATGGACGTAGCTATTGTATTGGCGGTGAACTAGGATAATTTGGCTTGTGTTTTCTCTCTTTATTTACTTTTGCTTTATCACACTTTTATTTTATCATCTATTTTATTAAAAGTTTTTAAAACCTTAAAAAACAAAATTCAAACCCCATTTTCTTGTTTTTTTTTTCTCTATAATTATTTATTTAAAATTAACTTTAGTTTAATAATAATTTTAATAATAGTTAATGAAATAGTTTTTGCCAGAGATGTCGACTATTGGGGTGGTTACCAAACGAAAGTGGTGGTAATGTTGCTTAGATGTGGTGATTGAAGATGATTTGTGGCGATCAAAGTTATGACCATAAAAGGTTGAAGAAGTGTTCAACGTGAGCTCGAGTGGTCGAAGGTGGTGGTTAGAGTAGTGATCGGTACTTGTGGATGTCGGAGTGATGGTTTAAGGTGGTCAAAGTGGTGATTAGTAGTGTTGGTCAAATTGGTGATCAAGGGTTAATGGTAGCTTGAGGTGGTGTAAACACAAGTAAGAGTTTTGATCAACGAAGACTAGATTGGTCAAAAGTGGTGGTTATAATGATGGTAGGCGTAGTGGTGGTCATGAAGGTGCAAGCACGAGAAGGGGGTTGAATTATATTTGACAAACTTGATAACTTTTTTATAATTTATTATTAAAAATACAGATTCAATTTTAGCGACTTACTTAGAGTAGAAACAATCAAGTTCAAAGGCAACATACAATGAAAGCATAAATAATTGAACACATAGATTTATCCTTGTTGACCACTAACTTGTCGACATCCAGTCCCCTCATTCAGAAGGCTTTAATTCACTAATTCAAATACCTTAAATTACAAAGCACCTGACCCTCCAAACCAGTCTTCCCAAACAGCCTGGCAACCCCATACTTTTGAGGAACTAACCATCTTGATTCTATAAGCGTAGTCTTCTCCTAAGAACCTGAAAATCCCATATTTTTGAGGAACTAACAACCTTGACCCTACAAGCGTAGTCTTCTCCTAACAACCTAACAACCCCAGATTGAAGAAAGAACTAAACCATTATCAGGTTGGATACAAAAGATTGGAACTTTAAGTGTTTACTTCTAACAAAGCTGATGATAATAACAACTCTCACACTCTGAGAAAAAACACTTAGAAAATATTACTAACTTGAACAAGTGTTTCTCTTTTTGAACTCTAAGATGAATTTGAAATTTTGAGCTTATAAGGACTTATAATCTTTTCTGATTTTTGATGATCTTCTCTTCAGCCTTGAGTATCTATTTATAGATAAATCGGGGCTTCATTGTAATCATTGTTTAATTCTGAATTGTATCTTTATTCATAGCTTGGTCAATAATGATCATATTAAAAAATAGTTTAGAACTAGATGTCTTTTGATAATATATTCTTTAGCCAATTCATTATTTCTGAATCTAATATGAGCAGTTCTTCTAGATTGAATATGTTCGTATATTGTTTAGATTGAGTTTGTAAATTATTTAGATAGATTATGTTCATATTTTATTCATATTGAGTTTGTAAATTCTTTAGATTAATTCTCTTCATATTTTGTTCAGATTGAGTTTGTAAGTTCTTCAAATTGATATTGTTCATATTTTGTTGTAAACAAATCTTGATTAAATCTTCTTCATATCTTGATCATATCTTCTTTTCAATTTGGTCATATATTTTCTTCAATTATAAATCTGAATCGAATCTTATTTTAAATTTTCTTCAATTATAAATCTAAATTTTATTTTAGATTTTCTTCAATTAAAAATATGAATCAAATCTTATTTTAGATTTTCTTCAATTATAAATCTGAATCAAATCTTATTTTATATTTTCTTCAAAAACAAGAATTTTCTTTCATACTATGTGAAGTCAAATATATTGTTCTCATAAAATATTTTTGTTATCCTCAAAACTTTAAGTATAAAACTAACTTGATTCCAACAAGTCGATGTGGTGATTGATGGTCGATGGTGGTCATAGTGGTCGATAGATCAGTTAAGATCAAAGTAATTGTTCACCAAGTGCTAAAGTGGTTGTCAATGGGGATCAAAGTGATTATTGGCGGTGGTCATGGTGGTTGTCAACAATGGACACAATCGTATTTGGTAATGGTCGGAGTGGTGGCTAGCATTAGTCAAGAAGATAAAATAAAAACAAGAATTATAAAATCTTTTTTGTTTTTTTTTTGGGCTTTAGCAGAAAATTGTTTTCATCTTGAGTAACAAATCAAAACCGCCCTGAACATGTCCTTAGTTTGCAGGAGAAAATTAATTTAAACTAAAAGTTGGTGCTACAACACAAAAGAGTGGTCTCGAAAAGATTATAAGCTTATTTGAAAATACTCCTAAAAGGAATTTTGTTTGCATCTATTGGCTCATGCGCACTTATTTTGTTTTAGCGTTAACCCATGAAGACTAATAAGACACAATAAATATCGCATTATGAATCAAAAGCAGTGCTTGGTTCTATAGGTCTAAAAAAGGTAGAGTTGAATACTCCATACTCAATATTTGACAAAATACTTAAGACATTGTATTATTGCTTATGTTTTTTCCTATTATGTTAACTAATGTAGCTACAATAAGGACAAATCTATTTCTGTTTTTATGATTTTCTCCAAACTTGCAATAAACTACTGATGTTCGGATATGTCAAATGCATAATGAAATATTTTGTTTTTAAAAGTATTGATACAAAGTATTTGATATCTTCAATATTTGTGTGTTTATGTGATATATTTGTTCGTAGATGTGATCAAATATGTTCAAATACCAGTTAATCAAGTATTTTACAAAACTTGGTGAACGAAACTCTTGTTTAAAAATGTGTGCAAGTATACACAAAATTCTCGTTCTCAAAAGAACTGTTAGGTAATTTCTAATTATGTCATCAACATTTATTTCAATAATTGAGGGAAATAAAATAACAAACAATTTCATGTAACCAACGGTTTTAAGAAAATCAACAGTTAAATGTAGCTTGATTTGGTTAGATGGAATAGTTGGACAATGTTTCATTGTTTTGATATAGTATATAGTGATGCTACACAATACGACAACATATAAGTGCAGATTTAACCTAAGGTGCTTTTTGGCCGTCTGAGTAAATAGAATGGTATTAAGATTTCGTTTTATCTAAAGACTCAGTAAATTCATTTTACTGAAGTTCAATTTATCCATTAACTTTGTAGTTTCAAATCTTATGTTTTAGTACTTGGGATAGATTAATGTGGTTATTATCTAATCTACCACATTAGCTACTTGATTTCTATCCATTTATTGTTTTCTCTATTTAATGAATTGTTATCTACTCTAAGTTGATTAGGATCAAAATAAACATAATCGCGAAACTTACAAGTGTTAATAATACATTTACACCATACACATCACACAAATAATACTACTTCATAATAAAAATTAACATAATCCACTAAAGTGTTTTAGCTCATAGTGAGCAAGATATTAAACAATGACAAGGAACTTAGGCATAAACACATTATAATAAAAATGAAGTAATTAATAAATAATCTAAGTGAATCTTCAACAAGAACTAGTGACCTGTCAACCACTAGATGCTCCAACTAGAGTTAAAGCTCCTTGCTTCGGTCTACAAGGGAGAAATGATGGAGAAAACTGGAAATTAATATTAATTTTAGTGAAGGAGGCGTAGCCAAATTAGACATAGGGACAAATCTATTTCTGTTTTTATGATTTTCTCCAAACTTGCAATAAACTACTGATGTTCGGATATGTCAAATGCATAATGAAATTGTTGGTTTTTAAAAGTATTGATACAAAGTATTTGATATCTTCAATATTTGTGTGTTTATGTTATATATTTGTTCGTAGATGTGATCAAATATGTTCAAATACCAGTTAATCAAGTATTTTACAAAACTTGGTGAATGGAACTCTTGTTTAAAAATGTGTGCAAGTATACACAAAATTCTCGTTCTCAAAGAACTGTTAGGTAATTTCTAATTAAGTCATCAACATTTATTTTAATAATTGAGGGAAATAAAATAATAAACAATTTCATGTAACCAACGGTTTTAAGAAAATCAACAGTTAAATGTAGCTTGATTTAGTTAGATGGAATAGTTGGACAATGTTTCATTGTTTTGATATAGTATATAGTGATGCTACACAATACGACAACATATAAGTGCAGATTTCACCTAAGGTGCTTTTTGGCCGTCTGAGTAAATAGAATGGTATTAAGATTTCGTTTTATCTAAAGACTCAGTAAATTCATTTTACTGAAGTTCAATTTATCCATTAACTTTGTAGTTTCAAATCTTATATTTTAGTACTTGGGATAGATTAATGTGGTTATTATCTAATCTACCACATTAGCTACTTGATTTCTATCCATTTATTGTTTTCTCTATTTAATGAATTGTTATCTACTCTAAGTTGATTAGGATCAAAATAAACATAATCGCGAAACTTACAAGTGTTAATAATACATTTACACCATACACATCACACAAATAATACTACTTCATAATAAAAATTAACATAATCCACTAAAGTGTTTTAGCTCATAGTGAGCAAGATATTAAACAATGACAAGGAACTTAGGCATAAACACATTATAATAAAAATGAAGTAATTAATACATAATCTAAGTGAATCTTCAACAAGAGCTAGTGACCTGTCAACCACTAGATGCTCCAACTAGAGTTAAAGCTCCTTGCTTCGGTCTTCAAGGGAGAAATGATGGAGAAAACTGGAAATTAATATTAATTTTAGTGAAGGAGGCGTAGCCAAATTAGACATAGGACACAGTACAAGTGTCATTAACTATTTATAATACTCTACCTTTTTTCCGTTTTGTGATAATCCTATTTGTGTTCTCATATGAGGCAAGATAAAAGGAATGAGGAACATTCCTTGTAACATCTACCAGCGGTGTACAACAAGACAACCACCACACAGTTTTATCCGCTAGTGCCTCTCACTTCTAGTAATTTGAAAATCCAACTTAGTAATCTTTAAAGCGATATTTTCCAATTGAGACAAGTAATTCTCCAATGATACATCACCTACAACTCTCACTTGTCCTCTTTTATTGGTGCTATAGTAGCATGCATCAGTTCCAATTTCGACTGCACACTAGAGATAAACACATCAAATCTAACAAATACAAGCACAAAACTACGTTTTCCAAGTAATACTAAATTCTAACATTAATCATAGGATTAAATCTAAACTACCTAAGTACCAAATAATAATCGTAGAAAATAAGTAAGATAATTCTTATTTCTAAGAGTTATCTGGAACTCTGTATATTAATTTGGTAGACTAAGAATGACCATGATACATGAAGTGAAAGTTGCAAAGCACTTCGAGGAAGAAGCAATAGATATTGCATATTATATTCATAATATAATCTATATAACACCTATTCTTAATAAGACTCTTTCTGAAGTATGGAAAGGAATAAAGCTCAACATTTCTTATTTTCATCAATTTGGTTGTAAATGTTATATTCTAAATACAAAAGAGAATCTTGACAAGTTTGATTCATGATCTCAAAGTATACAACAAAGATACTCTAATTTTTTAGGAATCAATTCATGTCATGTTTGATGATAAGAAGCTTGACCATAAAAATTCAAAGCTAGATGAAGATTTTGTAGATTTATAAATATAAAAGGAATCAGAAAGATCAGAGGAAGTAACAAAATCTCCCTCTAATGAATATAAAGATGACTATGACAAAACATAAACAAATATTGATGAACCATCTACCATTCAAGATCAAATGGAACC
The DNA here is from genome assembly GCF_000331145.2 of Cicer arietinum. Classification (NCBI taxonomy): domain Eukaryota; kingdom Viridiplantae; phylum Streptophyta; class Magnoliopsida; order Fabales; family Fabaceae; genus Cicer; species Cicer arietinum. Next base: position 25,832,423 of record NC_021160.2, on the reverse strand, counting down.
CATACTTCGACGCAAATATAAATCATTACATCTAGACACTCTAATCATAGGAAATTTGAATGACCATATGAAGACCAAGTTTGATATTAAAGAAATATTAATGTTCTGTCTCTTGTCTTAAATTGAACCTACATTAGTAGATGAAGCTTTATTAGATGATGATTGGACATAGGCTATGCATGACAGACTAAACTAGTTCGAGAAGAATGATGTATGGGATCTGATGCCCAAACACAAAGAAAAGAAACTTACTGAAACCAAATGGGTTTTCAAAAACAAGTTAAATGAAAAAGGTGAAGTGGTAATAAATAAATCTAGACTTGTAGCTCCAAGGTACATTCACCAAGAAGGTGTTGATTACATTGAAACTTTTTTCCTTGTGGCAAGGTTAGAGGCAATCAAAATCTTACTTTCATTTGCAGCTTTTAATGGTATTATTTTAGATCAAATGGACGTGAAAAGTGAATTTTTAAATGGTTATATAACTGAAGAAGTTTATTTTAAAACACCTCATGGCATTGAAGATAATGAATATCTAAACTATGTCTTTAAATGGTAAAAATACTTATATGGTTTTAAAAGCTCCAAAAAAGAAAGTACAACCACCAAAAGAAAGACACTAAGGCCATATACAACAAAACTAATCTGATCATCCACTAGTAACTACAATAGTAAGGGTGACCTCTACACACTGTACAAGTCCCACCTGACGCAGTATCTCTCTTCGAAGTAACTTCTTCCTCCTCATCAGCCATGGAGGGATAAGTCTCCTCAGAGGTCAGGTCGACCAATAAGATAAGTGGCTTCGACGACACAGGAATCTCAAAACAGCTCACTACCAAAAGTGGGAGCTCTGACTCGACCCATATATGTATCTCTGATTGAGATGGGGTCGTATGCGCAAGAAGTCGACGAGTTTCAGTCAGGGAAGTCTAACAACGTTTTCGTCGTCAAGGTAACAGTCAGTGGAATGAACTCGGGTATTATCTAAGGCAAAGCCCAATTTCCACCATAATGTAAAGGGTCACCAACCGATGATTGTACCTATGATATTCTCTAACAGTTGACTGGTGTGTCCATGTTCCGGATTTTTTATGTGATCATGGGGGAGATAACATTCTTGGAGCAGTACTTATGTGCACGTGTCTGTCGAGAATACCTTAAGGGTATGAGCGATGTCTGATAGGGCTCATAGGCCTCATAGGCCTCATTCCTGTCTATTTCTAGATTCTCATCATCTCTTAAGTTTATTAATTGAGTCCTTGTTGATATTATTTTAAAGGTTCATGTATACTTGATTGAAGTTGAATCCATGATTTTGGTTGGAAATTCTTAAATTGTGAGCATCAATGAATGGCAACCAATTTTATACTGAACTTCAATTTGGAAACAGTATAGACTGGAATATTTCTAAACAATGATTCAAAAAGCATGGAGATACATTTGAATTGTCAAATGTACATAACATATGGTATTGGATACCTTACTCCCCTAGTTGTCCACTTAGCAGTCATCACTTCATATGAGATTAGATACTACCATATGTTGTTATTCATTTGATTTATATGAAGTTTGGTGGATTAAGTTGCAGATGGGGAATCTACCTACTGACAGAGTTATTTCACCATATAAATGCAACAAAAAAAGGATTGTCTAGAGTCATTGGTATGCCCTCAATTTCTGAGGTTTTAAGTTGACCACAATACCTTTCATATCAGTTAACTGTTTTCAAATCTTCTTTCCTTCATTATCAGGCCTATAGGATAGCTTAAAAACCATACTTGATGTTAGTATCAGTGTAGTACAATAGATAAGTTATATTGAGAATTAACACTTGGATACTAAAAAATAATTCTCTGTTATGAACATGACGTTGATTTTGAGAATTAACATTGGAAAAGTAAATATGACATTAAAGTTCGTTAAGTGAGCTATGGTGTTTCTGATAACTGTGATCTATTATAATAAAAAAAAATGATGAGTACTACTTTTGTATATTGCTTATTTTTCTTTCAGTTGTCACAATATTATAGCTTGGTTTCCTTGAGTTAGGTAACAACTTTTACCTTTATTTTAGGTGACAGTGTTGCCGAAATATTGAAGAATATGGAAAATTGTGTAGGGAGAGGACAAACAAATCTTCGATTAAAAATTGACAGATCAGGTAGCATTTCATGTTATCATTGAGTTATCACTTAATTGTTCTTGTTATATATCTATGGCAAAATAATTGATTTTTTGGTTCCCCTGATTCAACTCAAAGGTTATTAAAAATGATTGTGGACTTCTAATGAAGCCAATGCTTGGAATGGTTGGTTTAATTTCACCCAGTTCGAAGGTACTTATTTTACATTAATGTTAAGATCCATTGTACATGTTAACGTGCTTCAAATTGAATATCTTACTTTTGCTTATATAAAGTACCTGGAAGTGTGACAGTTTTACATTATTGTTAAAATGTTAAATTTCATATTATGACTCTAAAACACTCAGATATAGTAGACACTCATAGGCGTAAATATGAAGGGATATGCTTTTTCATTTTGTTTTTCAATATTTGCCTACCATATTTCTAAAGCACAATGTTTGAATTAGTCTCAATTTATGACACTTTTTAATTCAAATAAATTTCTAGTTGCAAATCTAGTATATTTATGAGGTTGGAGCCAAAGAGTTTTGACAATGCTACCTGCATAGAGGTATTTTCAATTAAGCTTATGTCTAATATGTTTTGTATTTTTGTAAGATTGATTTTTTATCAATCTGAAACTCTGTTTTCATTAATGGAAGATGAATGCAATGTGCATTTTGTGATTTTTCAAACACTTGTTACAATGAGTGATTTGATGCTTGCATGCATCAGTAATAGAAAACAATGTGAGGAGAGTTATGTCGTTATAAGCTTAACTAACTCTCCATAACTAACTCCTATCTAATAGTGAATTACATGTGATATAACTATATGCTAATACAAATGATGTAGTAAATAAATAAAGATATAAAGGATTTGTGCATGCCTCAAGACTTCTCTAACTTGCGCAGATTAAAGAAGCCTAAAAAATTAGAAATTATAGACATGCACAAAAATACCATGCACAATTGCTGAAAAGTGATTTGCAGAATTAACTATAGACATCATTGAGTTTGTTTTTATTTAGAAGCATCTCCGTTGTCAAGTAACTTAATAAATAGCTGAATTTTCTCACGTTTTGATTTTTTTTTTCCCGATTTTTAGTAGTTTGCTTCAATGATCAAGTTCCGGTTGCCCTAGATTTATTGAATAGTACATTGGTTTTTCATCTGTGCATCTGATTGTTGTCTTTGAATGATTTTTTGTTGTTAGAAATTGAAGAATTTAGAGAATCTAGACAAATAAAATGCCTGCTTCTTTTTTTTGGACAATTAGATTTATCTCTCAAGATTTATGCAAATATTATTTGAACACCTTAGAATTCTCCAGTGTCATTGTCGGCTGACCAATACGAAATTAAATATAAATGTAGTTCAGAGATGACTAAGTCAATATTAACAACAAAAATAAACTGCCTTATCTAGACTGGACAAATGATTTAACAAATTAAACAATGTTTTACTATAAAGCTAGTAATTTAGAATAGCTATGAATTGATAGAGAAAGTTAATTAATATGATGCAAATAAATCCTCTTCTCTATGCAGAAAATGGACTAGAGTTACATGCAACACTGAATCATTAAGAGTTATAGCACTTCAGTTACAAATTTCTGGATTAAATGGTCAAATCCCACACAACACTCTTAGTAAACTCACTGCACTTCAGAATTTGAGTCTTGAAAGAATCGTTGCAAAGACATGAGCAAGAAAAGTTGTTGATGAAGCAACAATTGCAACGACAAAAAAAGGAGATGATCGAGACCAACAAAAATGTAACGTTTCTTATGCAACATTTATGATTTGTTGGATCTTCTCGTCCAAGTTCATCAATAGTGGGGATGATGACATTGGTAGTGATTATATTGAGTAATATTTGTTTTTATTTTGTTAATTTGGTTGTGTATCATGTACTTGATTATACTTTTTTTTTTATTATGTTTTAATTAATATTTAGTTATGATTTGCGAACATGATATAAATCTTGTTCACAAGTCTCACAATTGTTGGATGATGCTTTAATTAACATTTATTTTAATTTGTGAACATGATATAAATTTTGTTTCAAAATATTGCAATAGTATTTAAATTAAAGACTAATATTAAATATTTAAAAATATATTTATAATAATGTTTTTATATATTTTTAGTGAAAAGTTAATCAAATATTTTGTGAATTCTTTATTTTGATGCGAAATTACCTGCGAATTTTCACACGAAAAATGTTTTGATGCACAATTTCATATGGATATACCTGCGGATGTTCATGCGAAAGATATTTGTAAGAGTAGTACTGCAGATTTATTTACCTTAAGAGTAGTACTGCGAAAGAAAATGTCTTAAGTTTACTAAATACTTGATGTGGAATTTAGTTACTTTTTCTGCGGGTATACCCACAAGTATGGATTCAGAAGTCCTCGTAAAACAATTATCCACGAAGATTTACGTAGGGATATGGTTCCGCCAGTAAATCTAGGGTAACGTGTGCTCCTGCGAATTTTTAGTCCATATCTGCGGATAAAACGCTATTTCTAGTATTCTTTATATAATGTAAGACTCATATAATTCTTTAATAAATAAAAAATATTTTAAAACTCTTATATGATTACATTATTTTAAAATCATAATATTTATTTATTTTTATTTTGACACGGTGTAGTTAATGTATGACAAATTATTGTATACTATATTTTTTTATAAACATAATAGTAATTTCTTACATACATGATATATTGTCAATACAAAAAACATTAATTTATTTGATAAAACAATATTTATACAATGAATATGATAAAAAGTTATATCAGTATTTTAAAATATTATTGTAAAGTACACGAACAATGTTATTTTGTTGGTTTAATTGTAGTTTTGGTCCCTTATTTTAGCTGAATCACGAAAGTAGTCCCCCTATTTTATTTCCTCAGTTTTGTTCCCTCAAACATAATTTTAGTCAAAAATTTGATGAAATATCATTTTTTTTAAGTCACATCATACTACTTATGCTCATAGATTTCAGTTACACCATGAGATCTTGAGTCATAGTGTGACTTAAATAAGTGCACAAAGTTGATATTTCATCAAGCTTGTGACTAAAATTATGTTTAGGAGATCAAAACTGATGAGAAACAAAATAGGAAGACTATTTTCGTGATTCAGCTAAAATAGGGAGACCAAAATTACAATTAAGCCTTTTTTTTTTTTTTTAACTCAGATACTCCATATATAATTTACAAAACTCATATACCTTGCACACCAACCATTTACATTAGACCTTGATGGTTATAAACTCTATTTTATTAAGCATATTAAATCAATTTTGTGGTTGAATAAAATATTTACGTCATATTTATCTCAATATCATATGATACATGAAAATGACATTATTTTTTTTCCGTAGAAGTAGTTCATCATGTAATAAATAAAATTTTTGCTAGAAAATAACTTTTTATCATTTTTGAAAAAGAAAAGAGCGCAATTTATTAGATATTATTATTATTATTGTTGTAAAGATAATTTGCTAATTATTAAAAGAATGTTCATTTACATTTTAAAATAAAATAATTTTTTTAGATGAAATTAAATATAAAAAAAATTGTTTGATTCAATTTTTTCTTGTAAAAAGAATCTCACCTCCGTATTCTTATTTAAAGTTAACGATGAAAAGTAAATAAAATTTAATAAAATTTAAAAATGTATCATTGTTTTGCTGTGGATTTCGCATCTCCATATCCAATTTTTTCTCTTTACTGTAAGACTTATTTGGTTTAAAGAAAATTAACTTCCTCAATCATTTCTAATTAATTACAATAAAATTCAGCTTAAAAACCCCTTTTCTGCTTAATAAATGAAAGTTCTGTGTCACGTGGAGGAGCTGACTGACTTGAACTTATTTTTAATGGGTCTTTGAAGATGTAGGTAAATGTGTTAGCCGTATTAATCCTGCAATATTGCTTCCAAATTACCGTTTATATTGAATCACACATGAATGGATATTCAGGAAAAAATTGCCACGTTCTAAAAAATATATAACCAATTAATAAATAATTTTGGTGCTAAGAACAATTTCTTTCCACACTTACCTTCTTCTAAGATGAAATACATGTAGGGTCTCACATAAAGTAATAGGACTGACGTACATTTCAACTAATAAAAAAGTAAGTGTTTCAAAAAGTTGATAGCACTACTCATTTATTTATTATAATTTTAAATTAATTATAGATAATTTAAAATAATTAATATTTTAAAATAAATAATTTATTATTTTTTATTTTAATTTTATCTTTATTATCGTGACTAAAATTTATTTTTATCCTTTATAATTTATTTATTTATTATGGTTTAAAATAAATAATTTTAAAACTTAAAAATAATTTTAATAAATAATAAATTATAGTAAATTATATCTGATTGATAAATAATTTATTTATTATAATTTTAAATTATTGATAAATAGTTTTAATTTTAAAATAATAAATATTTCAAATTAAATAATTTATTTATTTATTTTAAAATTGATAAATAAATAAAAAATATATCAGATTGATAAATTTTAAATTAATTAAAATTATTTTTATGTTTAAGATATTTTAATCATTGATAATAAAAATTATTTTAATTAAGAATGTCTTGTAATTTATTTTTAACTTAACAACCAACTATAAATTTTAAACCAACTATGGGCTACTTTTAAACCTTTGTCTTCATGCTCTGACGTGTTATTTTTATTTCATACTACAAAATAAAGAAAGTTGAATTTTTTACTTCTCAATTTAATTTATATTCTCTTAAAATATTAAACACTCAAATATGTTTTTTTAATTTTTATTAAATTAATAGTAAAAAAAATTATTCTAAAATTTCACCTCGCATCAAATTTTTTGGTAAATAATATTTTTCTCTCGAATATCCGGTAGAGACTTTATAACTACTGGAAATGTCAAGGCACAAAATTTTCTATAGTAGAAATTATTTAATAGAAATTTCGCCAACAAAATTTCCGGTACAATATTTATATTACCGAAAATAGTAGTTAATTTTACTCTATCAGAACTTTCAAATTTTAAAAATTCTGGTACGTATTATTATTATTTTAGATTTTTGTAACTTTCTTTCTTTGGATTTTTTTAAAATAATTGTCTTTTTTTTTAAGAAGGGATAAAAAACACCATTATGTATAGTCAATTTTCCGATTGAAACTCCCTAAAATTTAAAAAATGAATTTTAACTACCGAAAATTTCATTCCTTGTTGAAATTTCCATTACAATTTTTTTTTAAGTTTTACATTTATTTTATATTCAACTTATTTTCAGCAAGGACCAGAGGAGTGAAAAACACCGTTGAACATTTTCGAGTTGACGTCCTACACAATCTAATAGGAAAATTGTCGTCGATCTAAGTTTAAACGAAGAATCACACGTTTTAGTTGAAATTTTTGAGTTACTTTTATTTGACTTATATTTTTTACCTATATCACAACCAAAAATTAATTTTGACTTTCTTCCTCTGTGTCCGGTCTCTATGTCAGATCGATTAATGATAACAAGTACTCGATTTTGTCGGTCAATCTCTCTTGTCCATGATATGACAACTTCTCGTGACTCAAAGATTGGATCATTGTGAATGCTTGAGCTAAATCTATACATAATGGTGTTCTCACTTTCTTACTTCAAAAAAAAAAAAGAACAAGTTAAAAAAAATCCAAATAAAAATGATACTACGATATCGGAAATTTCAAAATTTGGTAAAATAAAATTAATTAACTATCGGAAATTTCAAGACACAAATTTCCGATAGAGTAAAATTAGTTATTGAAAATTTCAAGGCACAAAATTTCTGGTAGTATAAATAATGTATTAGAAATTTTATTGACGAAATTTCCAATAAATAATTTCTACTAGCAGAAATTTTATGTCTTAAAATTTTCGATAATTATAAAGTCTGTATCAGATATTTAAGAGAAAAATATTATTTACATGAAATTTTAGTGAGAGATGAAATTTTTGAGTAATTTTTTTACTATTAATTTAATGAAAATTAAAGGGGTATATTTGGGTTTTTAATATTTTAGAGGTATAAGTTAAATCAATCGTAGAAAATCCAACTTTTCAAAATAGATTGTCTCTACTCCCTACTTTGACTTTTCATGTCAGATTTGTGTTGTTGGATTTCGATGTGGACTCTTTCTTGCTTCTTTGATTTTGGCTACTGTTACTTCATTTGGTACCTCCCATTTTCCTTCGATGCTTAATGTAAGTATGTAGAAGCTGATGATTTGTGCATATTTTTATCTTCCGCCTAAACTTTGAAGCTATTGTAGTTGATGCACGTATGCTCAATTACCTACGATTGGAAGTTTAAAGATTATCTATACATCATAATTTATCATTTCTTTTTGGTACGTGCATCCCCTTAATTGAAGGTTGGGTGAATAAATGAAAATGGAAAAGAAACTTAACCGATATACATTGAAATCAAAGAGAACCATATACATGGAAAAGAAACTATACATCATATTTTTTGGTACGTGCATTCATGTGTTTTTCACTTAAATGGAGTTTTTTCCATTGGATTATATGGTCACGGGAACCATGAGTTTTCAAACACGTTCTTAACATTCAAACAAGTGATCGACAGATGACGCCGCTTATATACGTGGAGGGTCTACTAAGAGTTTTATTTTATTTTATTTTATTTTTTATCAATTTTTTTCTTTCTATTAGTTTAACAATGTGAAAATGGAACTGTATGCTTTTTTCTTAAAAAAAAAACCTCTTTAAAAACATTGTAAACTAATAGTATCCTTGTGGCTTAAAGGTATGTTATGTCTTGATCTATCATAGAAGTATTTTATGACATATAAGTTTGCGATGGTTATTATTGGGTGGGTTCACTCTCCAAGTGGAACTCACTAGTTTTATTAGTATTATTATTATTATTGAAAAAAAAGAAAAAAAAAAGGTATTATTGGGCTAAGCCCACGTGAAGGAAATAAAAGGGATTTAGAAATCCTAAGAATTAGTAGAACGAAAGAGAACATCTGCTAGAGAAGAAAAATAAGGGTTTGGTTCCGGTGGTGGTAACAGGTGTGTAGCAAATTTGCTCCGTTTGATCTACAAATTTAGTATGTTATTTTTACCATTGAGTTTGTTATTTTAATATATAGTTTGAGTAGTTTTATCTTCTCTGAGAGTAACTTTGGCATACCTACTTTAGTGGAAGGTTGTTATTGTTGATTGATGTTCCCTATTGTTATTAGGAAGACTCTGGTGTACCCATTAATTATTATAGTTGAAGTTTTACTGGACTAGGTCCCGTAGTTTTTATTCTCTCAATTTTAGGGAAGTTTTCCATGTAAAAATTGCGTTTGTCTCATATTTAATTTTCTGCCAATTATTTTTGCTCTGGAATTGTATTTTCTGTTTGGCCATTTATCTACACAGGTGGGGGAAAAATATTCTGCATTATGAGATAGTTATCGCTAATTATCTCTGGTTTTTCCCAACAAAGTGGTATCTAGAGCCCGGTTATTTGATTTGTGCATTTAAATGGAGGAGGAAAATAAAGGTCCCAATATGATTAAACTCAACTCTTCTAATTATACACTTTGAAGACTCTCAATGGAAGACATGTTATACAGTAAAGATTTGTATGATCCTATTGAGGGTGACACTGCTAAACCCGCAGATAAATCTGACGCTGACTGGAAGAAGATGAATAGAAAGGCAGTGGTTGGATCTTAGTGTGTATCCACATGTTGAAACTGAAATAGATGCTAACAAGATGTGGGAAAAATTAAAAGAGTTGTATGAACGAAAGAATGTGCAAAATAAAACATTCTTGATTCGGAAGCTGGTGAATATGAAATACAAAGATGGGGATTCAATGGCAGAGCATATGAGTATTTTTCAACATACAGTGAATCAGTTGACAACTGCAGAAATTAAATTAGATGATGAGTTGCAAGTGTTGTTATTGTTGAGTTACTTGCTTGATAATTGGGAAGTCCTTGTTGTGACGTTGACCAATTCAGCTCCAAGTGGAAAGTTGAAAATGTCAACAGTTAAAGAGAGCATGTTGAATGAAGAAGCTCGAAGAAAGGAACGTGGTTTGATTAGTTCTTCCTCAAAGTCAGAAACACTAGTTACAGAGTCACGGGGGAGAAGTCAATCTAGAAACTTCCATAGACGCGACAACTCTGAAAATCGTAGCAAGTCAAGAAGCAAGTCGAGGACTAGAAAAGAAGTGATATG
>NC_021160.2:25821431-25821878 GCF_000331145.2 Cicer arietinum | reverse complement strand
ATGCTAACAAGATGTGGGAAAAATTAAAAGAGTTGTATGAACGAAAGAATGTGCAAAATAAAGCATTCTTGATTCGGAAGCTGGTGAATATGAAATACAAAGATGGGGATTCAATGGCAGAGCATATGAGTATTTTTCAACATACAGTGAATCAGTTGACAACTGCAGAAATTAAATTAGATGATGAGTTGCAAGCGTTGTTATTGTTGAGTTCCTTTCCTGATAATTGGGAAGTCCTTGTTGTGACGTTGACCAATTTAGCTCCAAGTGGAAAATCGAAAATATCAAAAGTTAAAGAGAGCATGTTGAATGAAGAATCTCAAAGAAAAGAACGTGGTTTGATCGGTTCTTCCTCAAAGTCAGAAGCACAAGCTACAGAGTCACGGGGGAGAAGTCAATCTAGAAACTTCGATAGACGCGACAACTTTGAAAGTCGTAGCAAGTCAA
>NC_021160.2:25820818-25821260 GCF_000331145.2 Cicer arietinum | reverse complement strand
TTGTGATGATAATTCCATAAACCTTGCATGTCAGGATTCAACTTGGATTATTGATTCAGATGCCTCATATCATGTTACTCCTAGGTGTGATTTCTTCTCATCTTATAGTGCTGGTGATTTTGACATGGTAAAAATGGGAGATGAAGGAGTATGTAAAATTATCGGTATGAGAGATGTTTGGGTTGAAACTGGGATTGGTTGCAAGCTTCAATTGAAGAATGTTATACATGTACCTAATATTCGTCTCAATTTGATTTCGGTGAAAGCCTTGGACATTGAGGGTTACCACACTTACTTTGGTGGTGGTGGTGGTATATGTAAAATCACCAAAGGGTCCCTAGTGGTTGCAAAGGAGCAAAGTTTCACTTCTCTCTATAGGACGCCTACGAAGTTATGCAAGGAAGAAGTGAATGCAATTGAAGATGCATCTTCTGATTTATGG
>NC_021160.2:25789850-25820314 GCF_000331145.2 Cicer arietinum | reverse complement strand
CGAAATCCTTTTGGGGTGAAGCAATGAAAACTGCAGTGGATTTGATCAATCTTTCTCCTTCTATTCCACTTGATGGTGATGTTCCAAATAGAGTGTGGACAGGGAAAGATGTCTCTTACCGTCATTTGAGAGTTTTTGGTTGCAGATGTTTTGTTTACGTTCCAAGAGATGAGAGGTCCAAGCTTGATAGTAAATCCAAACAATGTATATTCGTCGGTTATGGTGATGAAGAATTTGGTTATAGATTGTGGGATCCGGTTGACAAGAAAATTATTAGAAGCCGAGATGTGATATTTCTTGAAGACCAGACTATTGAAGATTTTGATAAAGCTGAAAAACATAAACCAAATTCCAGAAGTTATAATGAAAATGTTGCGCCTAAGCCCCCTACAGAAACCTTTGTTGATGGGGGAGATATACAGGTAGATGATGAGAATGTAACTGGTGATCATGTGCCTCACCATGATGAGCAGGTTCCAGTTAAGCCACCAGTCGAGTTTGAGTTGAGAAGATCTACTAGAGAACGTCAACCTTCTCAAAGATGTCCTCCACATGAGTATGTGATAATCACTGATAGTGGAGAGCCAGAATACTATCAAAAAGCTATTACAAATGTTGATAAAGAAAAGTGGTTAAAGGCTATGCAAGAAGAGATGTTCGTCGGTTATGGTGATGAAGAATTTGGTTATAGATTGTGGGATCCGGTTGACAAGAAAATTATCAGAAGCCGAGATGTGATATTTCTTGAAGACCAGACTATTGAAGATTTTGATAAAGCTGAAAAACAGAAACCAAATTCTAGAAGTTACATTGAAAATGTTGCACCTAAGCCCCCTGCAGAAACCTTTGTTGATGGGGGAGATATACAGGTAGATAATGAGAATGTAACTGATGATCATGTGCCTCACCATGATGAGCATGTTCCAGTTGAGCCACCAGTCGAGTTTGAGTTGAGAAGATCTACTAGAGAACGTCAACCTTCTCAAAGATATCCTCCACATGAGTATGTGATGATCACTGATAGTGGAGAGCCAGAGTATTATCAAGAAGCTATTACAAATGTTGATAAAGAAAAATGGTTAAAGGCCATGCAAGACGAGATGAATTCCTTGCATGAGAATCACGCATTTGATTTGGTAACGTTGCCTAATGGTAGAAAAGCACTCAAGAACCAATGGGTATACAAGATAAAGGCAGAAGAGAATAGTTCTCAACCAAGATACAAAGCAAGATTGGTTGTGAAAGGTTTTAATCAGAGAAAATGTATTGACTTTGATGAAATTTTTCCACCTGTGGTGAAGATGTCCTCTATCCGAGTTGTGCTTGGGTTAACAGCTAGTTTGAACCTAGAAGTTGAACAGCTTGATGTGACAACTGCATTCCTTCACGGTGATTTGGAGGAATAGATCTATATGGAGCAACCAAAGGGCTTCAAAGTCAAAGGTAAAGAGCATCTTGTGTGCAAATTAAAGAAAAGTTTGTATGGGCTCAAGCAAGCACCTCGACAATGGTACAAGAAATTTGATTCTTTCATGGAGAAACATAGGTATAGTAAAACTACTTCTGATCATTGTGTGTTTATCAAGAAATTCTCTGATGGTGATTATATTATTCTCTTATTATATGTGGATGACATGTTGATTGTTGGTCATGACACTAAGAAGATTCAATCTTTAAAGAAAGATTTGAACAAGTCTTTTGCAATGAAAGACTTAGGTCCTGCAAAGCAAATTCTGGGTATGAGAATTACTCGTGACAGGAAGAATAATAAATTGTGGTTGTCTCAACACAATTATATTGAGAAGGTGTTAGAGAGGTTTAACATGAGCAATTGCAAACCTGTTAGTACTCCACTTGCTACTCATTTTAAATTGAATTTTGATAAATGTCCTACAAGTGAGAAAGACAAAGAAGAGATGAACAAGGTTCCTTATGCATCTGCAGTTGGTAGTTTGATGTATGCAATGGTATGCACAAGGTCAGATATTGCTCATGCAGTTGGAGTTGTTAGTCGATTTCTCTCTAGTCCTAGTAAAGATCATTGAAAAGCAGTGAAGTTGATTCTCAGATACCTCAGAGGCACTTCCAAAGTGTGTTTATGCTATGGAGGTGATGAACCTGTGTTGGATGGCTACACAAATGCAGATATGGCAGGTGATCTTGATTCTAGAAAATCTACTTCTGGTTATATGATGACTTTTGCAGGGGGAGCTGTGTCTTGGCAATCAAGACTACAAAAGTGTGTTGCTTTGTCCACTACTGAAGCTGAGTACATTGCAGCAACTGAAGCTTCCAAAAAACTCTTGTGGATGAAGAAATTCCTACATGAGTTAGGCCTCAAGCAAGACAAGTTTGTGTTATTCTGTGACAGTCAGAGTGCGATCCATCTCAGCAAGAATTCGACTTTTCATGCAAAGTCGAAGCATATTGAAATGCGGTATCATTGGATACGAGATGCACTGGAAATGAAGTCATTTTTAATTGAGAAGATTCATACTGATGAGAATGGTTTAGATATGATGACGAAGACCTTGCTTGTGTCGAAGATGATATGCTGTAGATATGAGGGGGACATTTGTTGGGTGGGTTCACTCCCCAAGTGGAACCCACTAGTTTTATTAGTATTAGTATTATTATTAAAAAAAAGAAAGAAAGAAAGAAAAAATGTATTATTGGGCTAGGCCCACGTGAAGGAAATAAAAGGGATTTAGAAATCCTAAGAATTAGTAGAACGAAAGAGAACGGCTGCCAGAGAAGAAAAATAAGAGTTTGGTTCCGGTGGTGGTAACAGGTGTGTAGCAAACTTGCTCCGTTTCATCTACAAATTTAGTATGTTATTTCTACCACTTGAGTTTGTTATTTTAATATATAGTTTGAGTAGTTTTATCTTCTCTAAGAGTAACTTTGGCATACCCACTTTAGTGGAAAGTTGTTATAAGGTTGTTATTGTTGATTGATGTTCCCTATTGTTATTAGGAAGACTTTGGTGTATCCATTAATTATTATAGTGGAAGTTTTACTGGAATAGGTCCCGTGGTTTTTATTCTCTCAATTTGAGGGAAATTTTCCACGTTAAAAATTGCGTTTGTCTCATATTTAATTTTCTGCCAATTATTTTTGCTCTGGAATTGTATTTTCTGTTTGGCCATTTATCACAGGTGAGGAAAAATATTCCACATTATTGGAATAGGTCCCGTGGTTTTTATTCGCAATTTTTGTCTTTTATAGACCCTTTATACTCCCATTTGTACGAGGATATCACATTGACTCTTAATATAGAAGTGATTTAGTTTGTATTAATATAGATGGATTGCAATAGCGAAAGGAAATAAAATAAACAAAATTGAAAGGTTTTTAAACACTATTTTGAAGTTTAATAAAAGGAATTAAACTTATGTAGTTTTTTGTGTTATTTTTACTGTGCTTTGATCACAACTTGTACATAAGCCTAAAAATTAGACATATTTTATTTTATTGGGTTTCACTTACCACTCACTAATGGTTACTTCAATTTTCCAGTGTCAGAAAAACATATACGTTCACACTTTGACTGTGGATATTGGACGACAAATAAACATACAAAATAACTGGAGATTTATTTACCAAATACAAGAAAGGGAGAGTGAATCATATGTATTATGCAATTAAATTGATACCATTTCAAGTATTTTACTAAGTGGATTGAGGAAGACTTGAGACATAATTATATGGCACACTGAAACAGTGGAGATATGCATTATACAAGATACAAACTTATGTAATTACACATGTGCAAACTTTGCAGCTAAGAAAATTATACGTTTCTAATGGCTTTGAACGCTTTAATGCAAATGGAAATCTTGTATTTCCCTTATTTAGAGTTTTTGTGATCTTCCAGATCCTTTAACCTTGACAAAAGCTTCAGAGCATCATCCATGGATGGGCGATCAGATGATCTGCTTCTAGTACAAAGCATAGCAACCTCAAGAACCAGTTTAATGTCTTGTATAGAACTGGTAGAACTCACTTCATTACCATTGCAAACTTCTCTTAGAAGAACCTCGTGTGATTTGCTTTGAATGCTGGCTGCTACACTTGTGAACCTTCCGCCAGTTAAGATTTCCAGAATCATCTTTCCAAAATTGTAGATATCATTGCAGAGTTCCTCTTTCAATTCTTCATTGTATTCTTCCATTCAAAAAGTAAACATAAAATCGAATGTATCATATAAAGTTCTATGTTTATGTACTTTTGAACTTAACCTCACAAAACTAGTTTATTTAGTTGAGACTTGAGTTTTTCCGAATACTAATCTTACTCATTTTCATATGGTTAATATATAAGGGAAAAAAAGGTGAAATATTACCTGTTTCATGCGTAGTTGTGGTTGATGACAAACCTTTGCTCAACTGTAACACATGTTTAAACCCAAAATTAGCCAAATAGGGTTCCATATTTTCATCAAATACAATGTTGCTGGACTTCAAGTCTCCATGTGGTATAGCTGGGTAACAATCATGGTGAAGGAAGCAAAGTCCCCTTGCAATTCCAACCACTGTTCTGAGTTTAGCTTCCCAATCCCATTTCATTCCAATTTTCTCAGCCAAATTCCCATTTTGCAAGTAATCATACAAAAGGTAAACAAGGTTCTGGTTATGGCAAAACCCCAAAACTCTGATTAAATTCTTGTGTCTTGCATTTCCTAGTCTCATTATAAATTCTGACACCAACTTAATGCTCCTTGTTTCCCATTCAATCTTCTTGACTAAAACTGTTATACCTGTAGGAAGAAATGCTTTTGTAACAACAGGTGATGGAACTTGTGTATGTTCAGTGGAAGTACTGAAGCTTGTCAATACATCATTTGCTGTAAATTGATTGAGTCCAACAAATGAAACCATTTTCCATTGACTTTTAAATCCCTTTTTGAAATAATGTATTCCAAAAGCCAATGCTAGAAGGATTATTAACAACCCTACAGAGAGTAACATAATATATGTAAGCTTCCAAGTGCTTTTGCCTCCTAATATTCCTACTGACTCAGTACATGGTCTCAGAGGTGCTCCACATAGCTCTGAATTTCCAACAAATGCACTTCTACCCATTGATATGAATGACTTTGATTTTGGTATTGAACCTGAGATATTATTGAAAGACACATTGAGAAGTTGTAAACTTGATGAACTACCAAATTTTTCAGGTATGAGGCCATTGATTTTATTGTTAGATAACTCTACAGTTTCAAGAATAGGGATACTTGCAAGCTCTTCAGGTATTCTACCTGTCAAATTATTGTAAGATAATTTGATTGCCACAAGGGCTTGACATTTGTAAACACTTCTTGGGATTATTCCAGATAAGTTGTTTTTACCAAGATCAATTGCTGAAATTGATTTGCAGTACTCAAATAAGGGAATAGTGCCTAAAATACCACAAGAAGATGCTGAAAAGTTTTGAAGTTTAGGCAAAGACCACATTTGTGAAGGGATGTTGCCTCCTAATTGCATATTATAAGATACATTGAAATACTCCAAATGAGTAGCTTTATAAATATCTGAGGGAATTCCACCAACAAAATTGTTCAATGACAGATCAACATATGTGATTTCAGG
This sequence comes from Cicer arietinum, assembly GCF_000331145.2. Classification (NCBI taxonomy): domain Eukaryota; kingdom Viridiplantae; phylum Streptophyta; class Magnoliopsida; order Fabales; family Fabaceae; genus Cicer; species Cicer arietinum. Next base: position 25,814,723 of record NC_021160.2, on the reverse strand, counting down.
AAAATGTTTGAACTTTAAAGGGATCTCTCCTGAGAATGAATTATCTTCGAGGCGAAGTCGAACAAGTGAAGAACAATTGGAGATTGAGAAAAGACTACCTGTGAATTTGTTTGAAAACAGTATAAGCTTAAACAGTACTCCACCGCCACAAATGTTTGGTGGTATGCTTCCATTGAAGTTGTTTGTGGAGACATCAACCCACCCGAGTTTTGAGTTTTTTCCTAAGCTCTCCGGGAGTGATCCGCTGAAGCTGTTGTTCCAAATGAGTAGAGTTTCCAGGGATGGAAGTTGTGCAATGCCATCAGAAACAGTGCCACTCATATCATTGTACATGAGACTAAGTAGTCTCAAGTTCTTCAGCTCTGAAATGCTTTCAGGAATGGATCCTGAAAGGAAGTTATCAGAGAGGTCTAAGTCTGTAAGAGGTTGAATTTTGTTGAATTCACTTGGTATTGAACCTGTTAGCTGGTTTCTGAACAGAAAAATTGAATGCAAATTTGTAAGATTAGAAAGTTCCTTTGGAATAGGACCAGAGAGATTTGCACTTGCTATGTCAAGATACTGAAGCTGGCTCATATTACCTAGTTGTGGTGGAATAAAACCATGGTAAAAATTGTAACCAATTTCCATGTGTGTCACTGTTTTGAGGTTACCAAGTTCTGGTGGTATATTTCCTGTGAGAGAATTTCCAGCTAGATGAAGAAACTCAAGGCTTCTGAAAGAACCAAATTCAAAAGGAATTGATCCTCTGAAGTAACTTCCAGCTAGATTAAGAACTTTAAGATATTTCAACTCTGAAAATTCAGCAGGTAATGTTCCTGAAAAGCTGTTGCTTAAGGCATCAAGCACAACCAGATTTTTTAAGCTGTGAACTCCTTTTGGGAATTGACCTGAAAAATTGTTTCTGCTTATATCCAAGGTTTTCAAGCTTGTGAGGTTGAAAATTTGTGTTGGAAGTTGACCAGAGAATAAGTTTTGGCTCAGGTTGAGATGAATAACATTTGTGAAGAAACTGAATTGGTTACCTGATAGTACACCTCCGAGTTTCTTCATCGAAAGGTCTATGGAAGTTACAATTGAGTCCTTGTTACATTTGATACCTGACCAAGAACATGCATATGAACTTGTAGTTAAGTTCCCTATAGAGGGAACCATCCAATCATGCAAGCTATTATCATCATCTATTAGCTCAGACTTTAGACTTAGGAGTGCTTGTGAGTAACGATCAATTGCTAAAGATGATGTTAACATTATAGTTGAGAGAAGATTAATGAAGTAGAAGAGTTTGAAAATCTCCATTGGAACTTGGAGAGAACAAAAGGAAGATGGACAATTAAAACTGCCCCTGACATAAACTATAGTGTCAGGATAAACTATGTTTAGCATATTTTGTTTTGCATGGGGAATAGAGAAAACGAAATGGTACTGTGCATGTAAAAAGAAGATAATGACTATTATGCCAAAGGAGATGTGATTATAATCTATAAGGTTGTGTTCGAATATTCTGGCTACCGATGTTAATGATTTTGGTGAGTAATTTGGAAGTTATGTAACATTGATATTTTAAATTAAAGGTATGTTAGCGTTCGACAATAATACATGTAATTACAGTTTACAATATTGCTACTCACATTCTTTTTACTATTAACATTCCTCCATTTTTTTTATAAAATAAAATACTTAAAATGTTTTTGTCTATAAATAACATTATTAATTTATTTGTAAACTTAATTTTTGTGTACTTACATGAACTCAATGTACTTACGCCTCATTTACTGAGATCACGTATACGTAAACACATTTTTTTACTAATAAATCTCTCAAAATTGTATCAATTAGCAATCACTAAAAGAAACTATTAGTTGTTTTTCTAAATTTTATTTATATCTCTTTTGCGATCCAATAAAAGTTTCAACATTTTATTTTTATTTTTGTAATTTTAAATAGTATGATTTATATTTTTGAGTTTACATTTATATATTAGATTTATTTATTAAATTAATATAGTTAATATCGTATGATATTTCTTTTACAAGTGATAATAATGTCCATTAATTTTAATGTTTGTTGAGATAATGTTAAATTTATATAAAATTTTATCGATTTTAATTTTAATATTATTAGAATGTGAGTTCTTTTTATTAAATAAAAAAAAATTCAGATTTTTTTATTAAATAACAACTTTTGTTTTTGACGTAGTTAACATAAATAATTAAATTAAATTCACGTACACATTTATGTACGTGTTCATGAATTCAGTTAACGTAAAATTATAAGAGTGTGAGAAGTAAAAATAGAGTAGTATGTACCAAAATTGTTACGTTTAATTGTTTTAAATTTTTTAAATTATTATTACTATCTATATCTAAATATTGTGTCCATTTTTCGAATATTCATGTTAATGTTTCATAATTTGTAAATAGTGTTTGAGTTGCTCAAAACCAATTCAAGTGAACGTTTTTCTATGCAATAAAGAGAATGACTATTATTGATTGATTAGTTGGTACACGAATATATTATTATATGGGTTACTTTTGGGGGCAAGAGGGGACCAGCTAAGTTTATTTATTTGAATGGTGTTTGCCATTAAGGAATAAAGTCCTCAAATCTGAAATTATCATTTTCCAACTTTTTCATTCGGAGAGAATCCCTTTAAGAAGACGTCATAGATAATTAAAATTACTTTAATCTTTATTCTGTGCCGGGTGGGACATGGATCGACTTCGTCCATATCCATGTCGTTGCATCAATCGAGACTTTTATATTGCATAAACTTTTTTCAATTTCTGAATCGAATAATAATGTGGGTAAATCTTTGGTCAGAAAATTATGAGGAAAGAAAATTGCCATTTATAATTGATTACTGCTGCCTCGAGTGCAAGTTATACTTCCATTTGCTAGGGAATGGTATGGAATATGATGCATGGGTTGGGTGCAAAAGGATGGAATATAATTATGGTTTTCGTCAATTTTTACTTGGATAGAGATGTCATATTCATATAAATTAAAATTCATATATAAATAAAAGAGAGGGTTAGAATAATAAATTTACAATACTTAATTTAAATTATACATGATGATATTATTAAGGCGAATATTTTGTTTCGGTTTTAAATATGACACCCTAATCTCTAAATAAAAATAAATTTAATTTTTTTTATATTTTTAAAACTATGAACTTCTTTAAATAACTAAATATACAAACTTCCAACATATTTATTTATTATTAAGATAAAGAGGATCAGATAATCATAAACACGTCAAATAAATTCAAAAGTTCCATCAAACTTAACAACTTGAAATCACAATATCAGACAACAGAATCATTTTTGAAGTACGCATACTTATGTTTTAAATTAAGTGCAAATGTAGTCTCAACCTGATGTCACTATCAGAGCGGGAATTCCCAAAATAAAATAAAAAAACTCAAAATAACATCAACACAATGCGTATAATAAGAGTCTCCAAAACATGATGGTTTTCGCCTCTCCGATGGTATTAGTCATCACCTACAACTTACAACTCGTCTGCGTTCATCACAAACACCAAACACAAACAGCGAGGGGTGAGTATCAAAATTATGTAGTAGTATAAGATAAACGAGGAGAACGCGCAAGCAATCATATTATCACAACCTCAAAAGTAGTCAAGTGTATAATATCAACGATTTATCAAATTCATTCACAATAAGACAATCACAAGGATGAAATGCTATGCATGTCCTATACTCTATACTTCATCATTTGGTACCATTATGCTCTTAAGTATTTGGTTAGGAGGCCTGATACTATGCCACTACAAGAGTGGACGGACAATTCATGAATGGCCAAGTCCTCATAGATCCCCTCAACTCAATCCGAGACACATATACGCAACGGTCGAGGTACTCTTGTGTTGCACGGTAGCTCCCGGTCTTAGGGAATAACCCATTAATCTACTTAGGAATTCCCCACTAGAGGTACCCCCAAGGTCTATTAGTCTTACCTTACAGTTCGACTGTAGCCCTCCACGATCAGGCTCATTTAGTTGTACTTCCCTGAATCACTAGGTTTGTCAAACTCTCCCTATATGATGACAAAATAGTTCTAACTCCAAAATCACAACTCAATAAATTTCAGTTTGACTTCACAACATTCATCATTATATATGTATATCAGTCAATCACAATAAAATCCAATATTTTAGTTTGCACTACTCACAATGCATCATCCAGTCTTATCAATCACAAAATAAAAGATCAAACAGGTGGTACATTCATGTAATATCACAATTTCATTCAAGTAGTAAGAACACTCCAGTACATATCATTTACACAGTAACAATCAACATAATATTCATAAAATAAGACGACATGCAATCTTGATATAAATAAATTCACGACAATTCTATAGGTTGGTAAATTATATTTTAGTCCTCACTATTACCATTCACATTTTACTAATTAATTATTATTACTCAATAGGGCTCAACTGTACGTAGTAATCCCCGAATGAACATCTGGAAATTTCAGCATTCCCGTTCATATCACGTTATTTTATACTTATAAAATCGAACCTCATCTCACCCCTTACCTCGATTGAAGATTTCTCCAAATGAATTTGATCTGCTAATTTGTCGCGTCTTTGTCGACCGTCGTCTCTAACAATGCGCAAGAGAATATAGCCACATAACCACCAAATACAAATAAATTATTTATTAAAGTAAATAAATAAGTAATTAAATTATCTACTATTCATAATACGACTCAATAATTTATTTTAATACAAAACGTATTTATAAATATAATAACGTAATATAAATGTATAATTTTAATTAAAATAAAATAGAATCACGTAGCATATATGTAATAAAATTGATAGTATTTATTTAAATTGATGCATATTGTAGACCACTTTTAATTATAGCTAAATAAAATGAATTGTCTAGATGTGAATTAATTTTTGAATATATATTCAGTAGTATAATTCAATCATATGTCCAGGCCTAAAAATTGGAAAGAAGAAAGAAAAAAAAAAAGGGACACATGCCTAGTGTTACAATGATCTGATCATACACCTAGATGTTACTGAAAATTGAAATAAAGGCATATATGCTATGTACTCATATAATTTGATCTAGTAACTAAAACTACATATATATACTGCCCACACTACGCAAAAAAAACGCATTTTTCAGCGTTTTTTTTAAAGCCATTTACATCGCTTTTTAAAAAAAATAAGCGCTGTAGTATCTAGTGCTGTAAAAAGATACAACAGCGCTTTTTAAAATAAAAAAAACGCTATAAAATATGTTGATATATTGTGCGCTTGTTATACTCATTTTACAGCACTTTTTAGAAAAAGCACTATAAATAGTGCATTCAATATAACATTATTATGCACCTATTACAGCGCTTTTTTCAAAAAGCGCTGTAAATGGTGCAAATAATAGATGCATTATTATGCACCTATTACAGCGCTTTTTGGAAAAAGCGTTGTAAATGGTGCATTCAATATAGCATTATTATGCACCTATTACAGCGCTTTTTGGTCCATTCAATATAGCATTGTTATGCATCTATTACAACGCTTTTTTTCAGAAAGCGCTGTAAAAGATGCAAACAATTGATGCATTATTATGCACCTATTACAGCGCTTTTTTGAAAAAGCGCCGTAAAAGGTGCATTCTTATTTTAGTTTTATTAAAAAACGCTGTAAATGGAATTTTTAAAAAGCGCTTTTTGGATTTTTATGGCAGTTTTTTAGAAAGCGCTGTCTTTTAATTTATTTTCCAAAATCATTTTCATCCAGAATCAGTTTACAATCAGTTCACACAATCATTTCACAATCAGTACACAACAAAACAGAACTATATAACTTTATAATTTAACTTTATAACTTTACATATTTACACAATCAGTTCACAACATATTCATATATATATATATATATTCACATATTGACAACAGCACAAAACTATATACATATTCACAACTTTACAAATGTGTCTTATTCATATACATATAACTATCAGAACTACACATAACAGAACTACCTTATATTCATATAACTATCGCTTGCAGCATGCCATTTCCTAGCAAATCAAATAATTTTCATTTCAATCACATACTGACATCAGTCTTCCTTTATTTCAATTAGATCTCTTTCAGAGTATGGTGGACTGGAATTGTCAAAGTACTATGCGATATAAAAATTGAACATAAATAAGTTAGAATCAAATATATACATAGTTTATATATGAAAATAAAATAATGAAAATATTGTACCGTTCATGGGATTATAGTTTGATTCATATCAACAATCTCCTTTATGAATCGCAATATATAGTACCCACAGTCGATGTTGTTAGTTTGACGAGGGCACTATAAAATAAAACATATAAGTCAATAAATATTTGTGCATTGATTGTAAATGAAATTTTAAAGGCATATATTTCAAACCTTTATTGGAATCCATGTGATGTTATTTGACTTTTGCTTCGACACTGTAGCACCTATTTGAGCTCGAAAAACTTGTAAAGCACTATCGAATAAATAAATGTGATTATCATAGCATTAACAAACACATTATCTATATATATATATATGTGTGTGTGTGTGTGTGTGTGTGTGTGTGTGTGTGTGTGTGTGTGTGTAAGAAATAAATGAATATTACTTACGTGTCGAACATAGTCTTTATATCGGAGTGATTGTTATAATCGCCGTGCAAGACATCTAATTAGTATATAACTTCAGAGGTCGCATGGATTGCAAATAGCACCCAATGTGCCCTACAACAACAAAAATTTGGTTCGCAATTTTGTTTACACACCTAATAAATTAAGATCTCATAAATTAAAAAAGATATAAATAAAGAATATATAATTACGTACCCTGAATTATATGGTGCAAGGAACAACTTATCCTTCTCTTTATTTCTTAATAGGATATCTACAACATATTTCTTTACATTCACTGGATCGAGTTTAAACATCGAAAGCTTATGTGGAGACAATAATGAAAATCTATTTGACAATCTGCGCGTGCACACCAACTTCTCATACAAAAACCTTCAATGAAAATTTCAAATTAGATTAATTACCAATAAATTAAATTAATTACCAATAGATGCAATTAAAATTAATTTTTACCTAATGTATAAGCTGATGACAGTAGCACTCAGCTCCTTATGGTTGAGAAGTTCGTATATGTGCTCTTTTTCAAGTAGTTCTTCATACTCATCTCCGAATATAGCTTTATCCATGCTTATGATGCGCGAATCGTTGTTGTTGCCCTAATTCGTTTTTACCTTTATTTCAAGATACAACCCATATCGAGCAAGGCATGGCTGACTTATTTTAGGAGCAGGAGCAACAACTGATTTTCCTCGATCCAGTTTTTGAGCAGCAACTTTGCCGACTTTATTTTTACTACGAACATCCAGTTGTGGTGCGGTAGCTGGTTTATTGTGGCGGCTGGTTTGCTGTGCGAGTGGTTTATTGGATTGAATCTGAAAAAATGAGGTTAATTAGTTTTTTAGTTTATTGAATCTAAAAAAATAACAAACCTTACATAATAAATGTGACAAACCTTTTCCGGCAATGTGACTGACTCGTTTCTGGAAATCTTCTTATCATTCCATTTATACTTTGTCTGAATCTAAATAAATGTGAAATTAAAGTTAACAACGAAAAAAATCAGCAATTAAATATAATCAATCATAATGATATATCATGCAATTAAGTATACATATCAATTAAACATACATTTCAATTAATTAAACATACCTTATCATGGGCAACAAGATGTGTGGGCCATGCCACGTAACTACCAATTGCTTCGCCCAAATAATTCATACATGCATTGTCGTCTGGTATAGGCAACGATGCATTTGGTTCTAGAGAAATAACTGGTGATACTTTGACATGGCCCGCAGGGATCGGTGTGTTGTGCAATACTTCTCTCAAAGTATTGTACAATGTTCCTTTTCCAACCTTGCGATGAGTAGGGGAGGATAAGTACAACAAGCAAGGAGTGACACCCTAAATCAATGGTTAATACATAAGTATGTGAAAAAATTAGGTTGAATGAATTTCTTATTTTTTTAAGTAATTAATTACCTCCGGAAGACTTTTGAGACCAATGTTGCAACTCGCATTTTCACCCTCCATTTGTATTTCATGTTGGAGCTGATCCAGAAGTTGCTTGTCTTTATTTGTCTTCACCAAGAGTGCCACTTGCTCTGATAGGAATTTGAGCTTCTCTAATACCTCCTCATTAGATGGATTTTGTCGTTTCTCTTGTGAAAAATAGCTTTTAGGAGTTACACCAAATCCTTTCCCCCTCACGCGACCGAAATATTCAAGAACATTAAACACTTTACCGAGAATGTCCCTGCAACTAGCTTTGTTGTCCGCTTGATTTTCCGAACTTTGTTCGAGATTCTCCTAAAATACATGTAGGATTAAAAAGATAAGTTCAATATCATTTTTAAAATACAATATTAAAAAATATTAAAGTGATAATATACTTACACAAAGTTCTATTACTTTTTGAACATTTTCGTTATCAACCACTCCATCTTTATTTACACGAGCTTCCTTCCACAAGATATGATGATCCAACGGTTGATCGAATTGGGTGTCTTGTAGCTATTCGTTAAGATCATAAACAAAATATTAGTTAGAAACTATAGTTTATAATGTACCACATTATATAAAAGTGATGTTTAATTACTTACAAGTTTTTGCTCTAGACGTGCATATCCCATACGCGATTTTTTGTATGGATGCGTTGAATGTTTTGCCCTCTCGTGATTTTCCGTAGGGATGTGTTGAATGTTTTATATCATTCCACAGTATATCTTTTGCATCCTTGAAAGCCTTATCTCTCCAATCGTCAATTGTAATTGGGATATTTTGACGAACAACACCACCAATATAACTTACCAACATGGAACTGTTGGGCTCAATTGGCTGGCCACTTTCATTCCATCCCACCTAATAAACTCATATAGTAAGTACATGTTTTCAAAAAAGATAAAAAATAAACAGCAAACAAAGTATAGTATACCTCAAATTTTATGCCACTACTCCTTGCTTTTATGACATTTTGCATGATTGTTGCACCACATTTGACTTCATTTTCATAAGTCTTAGGGTTGACAACTTCCTCATTTCGACGATCTAAATCCTTGTTGGTATCCATTTATCTACAACAAGTTCAACATGCAGTAGTCTAAGTATGTTGCAGTATAAGTTCAACATGCATTTTAGTGACAACAAAAAATTAATAAATACTATACCTGAAAAAATAGAAGAACAATAGGGTTACGACGCATAAATACGAACAAAGAAGAACAACGCAGAAATATGAACGCTTCGTAGGAGAGTAGGGTTCGCATAAATGAGCGTATGAAGTTTACGTAATGGAGAGTAGGGTTCGCATAAACGAGCGTATGAAGTTTACGTAATGGAGAGTAGGGTTCACAGAAAAAAGATGGTTCGTAATGGAGAATGAAGAGGAAACAAGCGTATGAAGTTTACGTAATAAGGGTTAGTTACAATACAATATTGTTTGTAGGGTTCGCAAAGAGAAGGAGAATGAAGAGGAGGAGAAAACAAACGTATATGAAGTTTACGTAATGAAGAGGAAACTGAAGCGGTTTACTGTTATATATAAAACTCTACTACAACACTTTTTTTAAAAAGCGCAGTAAAAGACCTCCTTATTTTATTTTTTAAAAAGTTTTTTACAGTGTTTTTCTACAAAGCGCTTTAAAAGACTTCTTTGTTTTATTATGTGCAAGCGCTATGTGACCCTTTTACATGTTATATATAAAACCCTACTACAACGCTTTTTTAAAAAAGCGTTGTAAAAGACCTCCTTATTTTATATTTTTAAAAGCTTTTTACAACGCTTTTCCACAAAGCGCTTTAAAAGGCTTCTTTGTTTTATTATGTGCAAGCGCTATGTGACCCTTTTACATGTTATATATAAAACCCTACTACAACGCTTTTTTTAAAAAGTGATGTAAAAGACCTCCTTATTTTATTTTTTTAAAAGCTTTTTTTATTATGTGCAAGCGCTATGTGACCTCTTTATTTTTTTTAAAGGCTTTTTATAGCGCTTATTGACAAAAGCGCTGTAAAATTACAAAGTTTATGTTCCATTTAGTTTTTGTTAAATTACAATATAAGTTCAGTTTTTGTAAATTACAATATAATTAGTTAAATACCTATATATATATAATTTGTAAAATACCTATATTTGGATTTTTTATCCAAATAATTATTTAACTACCTATATATATCAAGGCTAAATTACATGATCAGATCATATTGGGATGATCAGTTAAAGTTCAAGAAAAATTCCCAGTACTCAAAGAAAACTTTTTCAAGTTCAATATAAGCAAAAAATCAGTTCTGGCAGGTCAAACACTTAAATTACATGAACTTAGTATAAAATGTACACTAAGATCAAGCTAAATATAAGCAGAAAATAAGTATAAGCAAAAAATCAAATACAGTTCAAGCTAAATACTAAAATGCTCAATTCTGGCAGATCAAACAATTAAATTACATGAACTCAGTTCAGATTACATGGCTTATATAAAACAATTAAACACATTAAGATGTCCTTCATCTTTTCTTGGTGGGATTCACATTTGTTTGTCCATTAACGATACGAACGATGGATTAATCCAAATTCCCTTCTCATGATCATCTCTAAGATATAAACCATCATCAGTTGAATCAATTTCACGTGGTTGTGATGTTGCAAATAAAAGATCATTACCAACATCTTCATCATTATTGTTATCATCACTTATTTTATTGGTCGATTGGACAACAGACCATTTATCATTAGCAGGATCAGTGAGATAAAACACTTGTTGAGCTTGCGATGCTAAAATAAAAGGCTCATCTTTGTATCCCACACTATTAAAATCGACAAGAAAATATGGGAACACGAAACATTGTGTAGTCTAACTCCCATATGCACCTGATAAACCCAAAATATGATAGATTTTCATATATTGGGTTTTTTTCTTTTGCACTTAGACGTGCATCGCTTCAGCTACGAGAGTGACTCCGCTATTTTGCAAAGTGGTTTGATCATCTTGTTCTTTGGTATAAAATGTGTAGCTGTTAATTACATAACCGGTATACGAAAAGACATGTAAACTTGGACCATTTGCTAGCCACCTCAATCTCTATGAAATTGATCCGGGGTCTATATCAAACTTTGACTTTATGTGATTATTTAACCATGTTATAAAACTTTGATTGTGCTCTCGAGTTATCCAATTTTGATTCCTATTCATGTTCAAACTAGATAACTGATCCATGTGTGTTGTAACATACGGTTGAACCTCATCATCATTGTGCAGAACATACAATTGTGTTTGCTCCCATTATGTCCTTGATATAGTCATTAGTCTCTTTCCAATTATCCCTTCTCCTGATATTCTTTCCGAATGACGAGACATGGGAAGCCCTATGGATTCAACATTGGACATATATTCAGTACAAAATTCAGCAGCTTCTTCGACAATGTACCGTTCAACAATATAACCTTCTGGTCGACTTCTATTTTTTATGTAACCTTTTAATATTTTCATATATCGTTCTATCGGATACATCCATCTCATATAAGCTAGCCCACAAAGTTGTGTCTCCTTAACAAGATGAATAGTAAGGTGAACCATTATATCAAAAAACGATGGAGGGAAATACATTTCAAGTTCACACAAAGTAACAACAATTTCCCTCTGCAATGTCGGTAATTTCTGAGGATCGATCACTTTACTACAAATTTTCCTGAAGAAGAAACATAATCTAGTTATGGCTCGTCGAACTTTTTCAGGTAAAATGGAACGTATACCTATTGGTAGCAAATGCTCCATTAGAATATGACAATCATGGGTCTTCAAACCTTTTAACTTGAGGTCTTTCATACAAACTAAATTTTTAATGTTTGAAGAGTATCCTTCTGGAACTTTAACTTCATGTAGAAATTTACATAAAACAATTTTTTCCTTTCTAGATAGAGTATGTGCGGCTGGAGGTAGATATGTGCGATTTCCTTTCTTTACGGGACCCAATTCATTTCTTATTCCCATATCGACCAAGTCCAATCTTGCATTGATGCCATCTTTAGACTTTCCTGAAACATTGAGTAATGTACCAATAACACTAACAAATACATTTTTTTCAATATGCCTCACATCGAGGAAATGTCTTATATACAATGATTTCCAAAATGACAATTCAAAGAAAATTGACTTTTTCTTCCACCCAGTTTTGACCAGCTCTCCCGCAAAAGGTTTGTCAAATTTATCGGTCAAACCTTGTACTTTTTCAAGTATTTGATATCCAGTCGGTGCTAAAGGAGCTTTACCTTCCTCTGATTTTCCATTGAATGCATTTCTCCACCCACGATACTGATGACTATAAGGTAAAAATCTACGATGTCCAAGAAATACATTCTTCTTACAATGTTTCAACTGCATCCACTTTGTACTCTCTTCACATATAGGATATGCACACTGACCTTTAATGCTATATCCTGATAAATTACCATATGCTGGAAAATCATTAATTGTGTCGAACAACATAGCCCTCAAATTGAAACATTCTTTCTTATACCCATCATAAACTTCCACACCTGTCTCCCACATATTTTTTAAATCTTTAATTAAAGGAGTCTAGTATACGCCAATATCATTCCTCGGTTGTTTGGGTCTAGAAATTAACAGAGACAACATCATAAACTTACGCTTCATAGATAACCATGGAGGTAGGTTATAAATCAATAAAATCATAGGCCACATGTTGTGTGAGATGCTTTGACCATGTGGATTCATTCCATCAGTAGAAAGTGTAAGTCGTAGATTTCTTGACTCTATCCCGAATTTAGGATTCTCGTGATCAATTTTTGCCCATTGTGGAGAATCTACAGGGTGTCAAAACTTTCCATCTCTAATTCTTTCATTTGCATGCCATGTCAACTGTTTTGAATCTTCTTCACTGTGATACATGCGCCTAAATCTTGGTATTATAGGAAAATACCACACGACTTTTGCTGGAGTAGATTCTTTCTTCTTATATCGAGAGACATTGCATTTCAGACACGCTTTTAGTAATTTATATTCGTTTCGAAAGAAAATGCAATTGTTAGGACATGAATGAATCCTTTCGTAACTCATGCCCATAGAGCACAAAATTCGTTTAGCCTCGTAGGTTCGATTGGGAAGTTCATTATCATCTGGCAACATATCTTTTAAGAGTGTTAATAATTTTGTGAAGCTTTTATCAGACCATCCATTACTCGCTTTTAAGTTGTATAACTTTAATATCGCCGACAATATTGAGAATTTAGTACAACCATTATATAATGGTTTCTCTGCATCACTCAACAAACTCTCAAACATTTTAGGACAATCTCGAAGATCTTCTTCAACTGCTTTTGCAATCTCCTCAACTTGGTCCAGCTCATATGTATATGTGTCGAAATCAGTTGAAGCATATGTCAAACCATTCTCAAAATTAATGTTTCCTTTTTTTTTCTCACCATGTCTTATCCAACATGTATAGCTTTGATCAATTCCATGCCATACTAAATGTCCTTTCAATTCATCTGCTCAAACGCGTTTTCCAAAACAACATTTTAAACAAGGACAAACGCCTCTATTTGGATCTTTTGCATTTTTACTGCAAACTCAACAAACTCCTTCACTCCATTTTCATACTCTTTTGACAATTGATTGGCAGACATCCATTTCCGGTCCATATTATATGACCTATATAAATGCAGTTACACAAATAATAAGCTACTGATAACATTATACCAATATATAGTACACATATCTAATATTGGAAAATGGAAACCAAGGTCCAAGTCTGATTTCAAAACAGAACAGATCAACAAATTTCAAAAAAGAATAGATTTTATATGATTTAAACTTTGGTTTCTCTTTATCCTTCTTGTTTCAAATTAGTAAACATTTTATCATTTGATTTTTTTTTATTAGTACTATTATAAATCACCGAAGAGTTCTTAAAATCTAATACTATAACATCAGGTTGAACTCTAATGAGTTCATAATATTATATCATTACATCAATCATTTCAAACAAATATTTCAACACCGACACAATTCAAAATTCAGCCCCTATAAACCAACGTAACAACAACTCTTCTTATTTTCTTAAAAACAATATGATGTAAATTTTTATCTATTTTGAAATATTATATAAAAATTAGTATTATAGAATTATTGTTATTTTATAAATCAACAAAATTCAACTCATTTTAATATCTTTAAAGTAATCGAGATTAATTAAAAAAAAAGTTATTTTCGTTTTACAAAATAAATCAACTTTAACTCCTCTAAAATGTGTTTTTTTTTCTAAGTTGTACCAACATCTAATATTCAAGAACTATTATTATTAATAATATGAATTTGATTTCGTCATCAAGATCAAAACTTTAATAATCATGTTACGACCCCAAAAGGCTAAGTATATCAATCGATATTAGATCAATTAAATTAATAATTTCAATCATATAACTAACTAATCAAATAAAATTATTTTTAACTATTCTAGAATAAGATAGTAGAAAATCATAGTTAGGCGTACAAGCAACAAGTCTCCTAAATAAGTAATTTATGTAATCATGTCAACGATTTCAATTAACTCATATCTCAACAAATACACAACACAAGAACGAACACGAAGATAGCTTTAAACATTGACTTCAAAAATAATAGAATTCATAACACAACAAGAATCAACAAGTAGTTAACAATTAACAATCATCTTTCAAAAATCATGTATTGTAATGGAAAAATACATAGCATTTATCAGAAGAATAATAGGTAGGCATTTCAATAGAAGAAGTAAACACAATTGGCTAAATCACAATTGACTAACAGACAACTGACACATAACCCACTCGGTCTGATTGGGCAGACCTCTCTGATACCACTAATGTGACACCGTAAACCCAAATTGAAATAAAAAGTAAAATGTACTAGTTTTGAAAGAGATTCACATCGGTTCTAAAATAGAGTGTAAAAGTTTTCTTTTAAACTACAAGGTTCGAGGCGTCACATTCAGACTTACACAAAATATTTGCATAAAAATTTCAATGAAAAAAATCCCTTTGGTATTGACGTAAAAGCACATTCTAACTTTAGAGACAATTAATTTCTACCTCCAAATAAAAGATAATAATAACACAATTGATCGATTGAATTTACAAAAATCTAAATTAGTTCATAACTCAACAAAATAAGACAAATTTACTCCCACATAGTATCACCTATCAGAGCGTGGATCACCTATCGATAACCTGAAATAACTGCACTCTCGCAAGCGCAAAACACAAGCAACGAGGAGTGAGCTTTGAAAACATGTAATAGTATAAAATAATTGAGAAGAACACGTAAAATATATTAAACACCGTATCATATCTAATCACAACCAACAAGAATAATCAAAGTAAAACATTGATAGAATCTACAACATCAAGTAAGTAAATACACAAATCATGTAATGTCATGCATGCTCTTATACTATAGACTCGTCCTCTTTCTTTGGTATCATTCTAACTCTGAAGTACTTGGTTAGGAAGCTTGATACTATGCCACCACGCAAGTGGACGAACAATTCAATTTGGTTAATAAATAAATAAATATATATAAATTGTAAAATAAATAAATATAACATCAAAACTTTATATTTATTACTAAATCATAATAAATATATACAAAATCACAATATTATAACAAGAATATAACAATAAAGGAAATCAAACACAATATCATTACTATTCCAAGATAATTATTCACAAAATAAATAACTAAAAATAGAAAATAGTTATAAATAATTGAAATATAAATACGTGTATACTTAACATAAGTCAAACGCGAAGAAAGTATTACATTAATTGGGTACGCGTATATACACGTAAAATCACATACAATCTTTTTCTTTAAAATAATACACTAAAATAATATTTTTTTTAGAAAAATATAAACAAAATAATATAATAAAATATTTATTATTTATAACACTCATTTAATATGATATGTATCAAACTAGTACATCAACATATAATGAAAATTAGTAACAAAATTTATCAACATTTACTTTAAAATAATTTTAACATCAAATTAATTATTTAGAATCTTAATTAGTTAATAAAATAATTTATTTTAAAATTTAGGGTGTTACAACTGATGCCATAACTTTTAGTCCTTCCACTTTCTTCCTTTAATTTAATTTTTTTTTCTTCACTTTTCTGAGCATGCTCTGATGTTTGCAACAAAATAATATGTATAATGTGGGGACCTACAAAAAGAAAGCAAGTTCTGATGCCATAACTTTTAGTCCTTTCACTTTCCTCCATTAAGTTTATTTTTTTTTTCTTCACTTTTCAGAGCAAGTTCTGATGTTTGCAACAAAATAATATGTATAATGTGGGGACCTACAAAAAGAAAGCAAGTTCTGATGCAATAACTTTTAGTCTTGCCACTTTCTTCCTTCAATTTTAATTTTTTTTCTTCACTTTTCTGAGCAAGTTCTGATGCTTGCAATAAAATAATATTTATAATGTGGGGACCTACAAAAATAAAGCAAGTTCTGATGCCATAACTTTTAGTCCTTCCACTTTCTTTCTGTAATTTTATTTTTTTTCTTCACTTTTTTGAGCAAGTTCTGATGCTTGCAATAAAATAATGTTTATAATGTGGGGACCTAAAAAAAGAAAGCAACACATTAAATGGAAAATGATTTAGATAAAATACCACAATCATTGTTTTTCTAAAAAAAAAAGTAAATTAATATTAAATTAATTTAGTTTTCATTATATTTCTAGAAGTGATCTAATATTATATTTTTTGAAGTAAAACTTTATTTTCAATCAATAATATATCAACAAACTAAAATTGATTGACTTTTTTTTATTTATTTATTAAAAAAAATGATTACCATAATTTAATACATATGTTTGGATCTTAAAAATTATAAAATTTTAGTCTTTTCAATAGTATTAAAAATATAATTTAAATAAAATATCATACTTTGTATAACTATAAACTTAAAAAAAAAAAATCATTTTTTTATTAGTTTTGAACTTAATACGTGTTGTACCGACTCAGATATATTGACATACCAATTTAGTGAGAAGCACTTAAGAATATTCAGTTCAAACTCGAGACATAATGTACAACTTAATAATGTACTATTAAATTAAAACTTAACAAAACTTAAGAATTTATTTTTAATAAAAAGTATATCCACCTTGACGTAGTTTGTAAAATAAATTAGTGTCATTTAAAAACTAAATATATCAACTCAAATAATAATCACATCCATTCACGATAAAAAATGCATATTGCTCTTATCTTCAATTATAATTCTTGAGAATAATTGTAGCAGGTTGTTTTATAGTCATCCATTAAACTTATTGCATAGTGATTTTGTACTTTAATTAATAATTACTAATTGATTTATATAATTCTCATATTAATTAGGCAGTAAAGATGATTACTAATTGAATTGGAATTAGAATTGGAGTTGGAATTCATATCATACAATTAAATGTACAAGAACAAAATAATACACTCTAATTTGTTTATAAGCATAAGAATAATTTAATAGAGAACTTACAGTTACAAAATCAAAAGGCTTCATTATATGTCCTCAGATAAGATTGATAGACGAAGAAAAGAGAAAATTTCTTCCGAGTAGGAATAACTGAAGTAAAGTAAAGTAAAGAATAATTTGTAATAAAATGAAAATGATATTAGCAATCAATATAGATCTAATAAAATATATCAATTTTTTCAATAAAAACTTGAATTTATTTCCAATTTAAAAGATAATTCAGAAGTTCATTTATTGATAAGACAAAATCGATGATAATTGAATTTAATATGATTTTATTTAATCAATCTAAATAACACAAGGTAGTTTGAAGTTATAATAATAAAATTTCTAAACTCTAATGATAATCAAACTTCAATTAATAAAACTTACCCACAAGTTTGCCACGAGGAAATCCTATTATGGAGAGCTTTTTGAACTCCTTTCTTATTCAAGTAATTAAATATTTTGTCTTCGAGACAAAAAGCTCTCTTCTTTTCTCCATGATAAACCTTACATAAAAGAAAGCATAATAATATGAACAATAGAACAAAAGAGAATTTAGATAAAAAGAGAAGGGATGAAGTGTATTATACAAGTGAAGTCCATATGTATTGTCCTAGTGGTCGGCACATTTCCTGACAAACATCGAATTCATCGATGTAGCTACCAACCTATAAAAAAATAATAAAGTGTTAGTCTAATGGAAGGGTTTTATCTTCTATGTTCAAATAACATAATATTAAAAATATAGATCTACCAACCTCCCTATTCAATCGATCAATAACTTCTACACAGCTAGAAGTAACCATTCCACTTCTATATTCCCTTGTAATTCGGGAACAGTTGCAAACTTTTTTGACTAACTCGTAGGTTGAATATGTTATCAAACCATGTGACCACAAAAATTGCCCCCTAGAGTTGTAATTTGTGTTAAACTCTTGGAGGGGGTTACGTTGTTGGTATCTTTGGCCTCGTAATAAGCGGAATATATCAGAATGTATCAGTTCTTTATGAAATTAAATCAATTTCATACACACAGCGGAAATTAAATTGTGGCATACAAGATTAGCAAGTTTTATTAGATTGATATGAGATTAACCAAGATGCATACAAGTCAAATTATCAGATTAAACAATATTACTTATTACAGAATATGTTTAACATGCATCTAATTTTAATCACATATACAGATATATCAAGATAGTAAATCAAAGGAGATAAGGGTTAGAGAAGATTGCACCAAGGATTTATACTGGTTCAGTTGTCCACTTGACAACCTACATCCAGTCCTGCAAATCCAAACGGATTTCAGATTTTCTTCTCCAATAGAAAGAATCAATTACAGATTGTCCAGTTTCCTCCCCGAAACCTATCTATCTTAATGATCTCTTTCCTATTGATCACCCTCTGATCCTTGTAGATACTCGTCAATCTAACACAGAATCACAGTGCGACTCTTTCTTGTTGAGCACTCTCACCCAAGAAAGTAGCCACCAGTTTCTAGCTGGGTTTTTAGCGTTCGTTTCGTTTCAAAGATTTATTACAGAAAGAATAAAAGATGTAAAACAAAGGAGTCTTCAATCTTTATGAATGTTGCTCTTCACAAATCTGGATATTCATGGATTGTTCTTGAGCACATTATCATTTCTCTTAGATTGTCAACAAACTGTATTGAGATCTGTAATCACAATTATGAAGTTGTTAGTTTGTTGTTATGAACCGTTAAGAGCACTATGAGAAATTATGAAAGTTATGAATTGTTATATGAATAAAGATTGAAAGACAGTTTATATAGTTTCTGAAAAACCAACTACGAAATCGATTTCCCAATCGATTTTGTAAAGTTATAAAAGGTGCTAAATCGATTTGCCAATCGATTATCGCGAGTCTTGTTTTTCTTTAATCTTGAAACTATACAAGCTAATCGATTTACCAATCGATTCTTTAAAAGCAACACTTTTCAGTAGAACATGTCCAGACTTGTATAAATCGATTTCCTAATCGATTTCTGGGAAACTGTTTCAATAAAAGTAATTTCAATCGATTACTCAATCGATTTGCCAAATCTCAGAGTCGATGTATAAAAACACAGAGTCGATTTGGTCACAATCTCAGAGTTCACTGTGTTTTCAAAAAGTTTATTTCAATCGATTTGCCAATCGATTGTGTTCAAAACAGTGGCTCAGTTTTTTGATGTCAATCGATTCGTCAATCGATTTGATTCAAAACAGTGACTCAGTTATTTGATGTCAATCGACTTGTCAATCGCTTTGGTAGCATGTTCCTGAAAAGTTCTTACCTGGTGTTTAGTTCAATCGATTTCCCAATCGATTGCAACCAAACTTTATCAGAATTGAAAATTTCAACAATAGATTGTCCAATCGATTGTATTTGTCACAGGTGAGGTCATTTTTCAAATGATACTTTGTTAATCGATTTGCCAATCGATTCCCTCAGCACTGGAGTGCTACTGTGACTTATCCAATCGATTTACCAATCGATGTGTTACCAACAGGTTTAATTTGTGAAATGTTCAATCGATTGCCCAATCGATTACTCTCCAAATCAGAGTGCTACTGACTTGTGCAGTTTTCATTTTTAATTAAGCTAATCGATTGCCTAATCGATTTCACATTTACAAACACTTAACTGACTTGTGTTGATGTTATTTGACCATTTTATTTTTATTTTTACTTTTGGGGGTCCCCGATCTACTAGTGACATCGGGATGGGACTACATTTGCACTTAATATTAAACATAAGTACGTGTACTTTAAAATGGATTTTGTTGTCTGATATTGTGATTTCAAGTTGTTAAGTTTGATGGAACATTTGGATTTAGTTGACGTGTTTATGATTACGTGATACTCTTTATCTTAATAATAAGAAAAAAGGTTTAAAAGTTTTTATTTTATTTATTTGTTAAAAAATAATTTCATTGTTTTGAAAATAAGGAAATAAAAAAAAAAATTATTTGGGGTTTAGGGTATCACATTAATGGTATCAGAGCAGGTCTGTCAAGTCAGACCGTAAATGTATTATGTGTTCGCTATGTTTCCTTGTGTAATCTGTTATGTGTTTTGTGGTTATGGTCATTATTGTGTTAGTGTTGTAGAACTAAGTTAGTTTCTCACTTCCCTAAGTGTCTCACTATATTCGATTGGCTTATCTGATTGATGTAGGTAGTGATGGCTAGTGGAAGGAATGATGTTGCGATTGCTGAGGCTCTAGAGTCCATGGCAGGAGTTACATTGAAGGCTCTCCAAGCGTTGGCTGAATCTCAAGCTACTTCACAAGTCTCTGCGGAAGCTGCTACTCAAGCTGCACAGATTACTGCTCAAGCTGTTGCTCAAGCTACTAGCTACAGTGGTGGCCAAGGAAATGTACAAATAAATGAATTCATGGTGATGGATCGATTCCGCAAGGCTAACCCTCCATCATTTGAAGGTCACTATAATCCTGATGGAGCTGAAAAGTGGTTGCAAGAAGTTGAGAAAATTTTATGAGGAGTGGCATGTCTCGAAGGTCAGAAAGTGCATCTTGGTACCTTTATGTTGACGGAGGAAGCTGAACATTGGTGGGATAATGCACGCCAACGTTTAGATAATGCAGGGACTACAATTACGTGGGCTATATTCAATAACATGTTTCTAATTAAGTATTTCCCTGAAGATAACGGTAATAGAAAGGAGATGGAATTTGTTAAATTGGAACATGGGAATATGTCGGTAGCGGACTATGTTGCTAAGTTTGAGGAATTATCCAGGTACTATCCACTCTATGTTGGAGAGGCAGGCAAAAAGTCTAAGTGCAGCAAGTTTGAAATGGGACTTAGACCAGAGATCAAGAAACAGGTTGGAATGCAAGAGATCCGTGACTTTCCTACCCTAGTGAATAAGAGTAGGATTTATGATGAGGATAGTCGTGCTGAAAAGGCACATTACCGAAACACTGGAACCACAAAGGACAAGAGGCATATGCATCATAAAAGAGGAAAACCTTACTCTTTTCCTCCTAGTAAATCTAGAAGTCGTCTGAATTGTCAACAATACAGTTTTTCAGCTGGAAAATGAGCTATTAGTGGTAACGGAAAATGAAATGGAAACAATTATAGTTATGGGAGTGGTAGAGGAAACCCCAAAGGACGAAGAGTTAGTAACAGAAATAGTAACAACATGAGTCAAGTCTTGCGCAACAACAATGGTAATAATGGTGATCCAGCTACTCCTATATGATGTCACAGGTGTGGTAAGCAGGGTCACATGGCATATGAATGCAGAGATGCTGGAATTACTTGTTTTAATTGTCAACAACAAGGCTACATTAGAACCACATGCCCCTACCCAAGGAAGACTCCACAACCTGGAAACCAGAGTTCCCAAGCCAGCCGACCTAAATCCAATGGAAGAGTCTTTGCCCTCAGTGGTGCAGGAGCGTCTGAGAAAGACAACTTGATCCAAGGTACATGTCTCATAACTGATACTCCTTTATTTGTACTATTTGATTGTGGTGCCACTCATTCCTTTGTGTCTCTTGACTGTGTTAGACGTTTAGGACTACCTGTATCTCGTTTGCAGTATGATTTGATTGTGAATACCCCAACTAGTGATTCTGTTGATACCTCTAGTGTTTGTCTTGACATTTCTATCCATGTAAGTGGAAGGGACTTCCTAGTTGACTTAGTGTGTTTACCTTTGCGTCTGGTTGATGTGATTCTTGGTATGGATTGGCTATCTACCAATCGTGTCCGTGTAGATTTTTTTCCAGTAAAACCATTGAATTCATGGAGTCAGAAGAGAGGGATAAGCCTAGCAATATATCCACCAACCAAGTGAAGGCACTCTTGAAAGAAGATGCCCATTTATATATGATCCTAGCCTCACTGGAATTTGAAGAAAATGTGGTAATACGAGAAGTTCCTATTATGTGTGAATTCCCTGGAGTATTCCTTGAAGATGTCACTAGTTTACCACCAGAGCGTGAGATTGAGTTTAGCATTGACCTTGTACCAGGTACTGGATCCATATCCATGGCACCATATAGGATGTCTCCCTTAGAATTGTTTGAGTTTAAGAAGCAATTGGAAGAACTTTTAGATAAACAATTTATAAGACCTAGTGTTTCACCATGGGGTGCACCTGTGTTGTTGGTTAAGAAGAAGGATGGCTCTATAAGGTTATGTGTGGATTACCGTCGACTTAATAAAGTGACAATCAAGAATAAGTATCTGCTACCTAGGATAGATGACCTTATGGATCAATTGAGAGGATCATGTGTGTTTAGTAAGATCGATCTGAGATCAAGTTACCATCAGATCCGAGTGAAGCCTTCTGATACCCCTAAGATCGCCTTTAGGACCCGTTATGGCCATTACGAGTATTTGGTTATGCCTTTTGGTGTGACTAATGCCCCAACAATGTTTATGGATTACATGAATCGGATCTTTCATTCTTACCTAGACTCTTTTGTGGTTGTGTTTATAGATGATATCTTAGTGTACTCTAAGAATAAGGAAGAGCATGGTGAACATTTAAGGATAGTCTTGAAAACCCTTAAGGAGAAACAATTATTTGCCAAGTTGTCTAAGTGTGAATTTTGGTTAGAGGAAGTAAGTTTCCTAGGACATATAATTTCAAAAGGTGGAATAGCCGTTGATCCTGCCAAAGTGGAGAATGTCTTAGAAGGGAAAATACCTAAATCAGTGACTGAGATTAGGAGTTTCCTATGATTGGCAAGTTATTATCGTAGGTTCATAGAAGGATTCTCCAAGTTGGCCTTACCTTTAACTAAGTTGACCCGAAAAGGGGAATTGTTCGTGTGGGATGCCCATTGTGAGAATAGCTTCCAAGAGCTTAAGAAACAATTGACCTCTACACCGATCTTAATATTACTTGACCTGAGTGAACCTTTTATAGTATATTGTGATGCTTGTGGTTCCGGATTAGGTGGGGTACTTATGTAGGATGGGAAGGTGGTAGCATATGCTTCTAGGCAACTGAAGATTCATGAGACAAACTACCCTACCCATGTCCTAGAACTAGCAACAGTTGTCTTTGTACTTAAGATGTGGATACCTTATTTATATGGATCTAGATTTGAGGTTTTTAGTGACCATAAGAGCCTTAAGTATCTTTTTAACCAGAAGGAGTTGAACATGAGACAACGTAGGTGGATGGAATTTCTTAAAAATTTTGATTTTGAGCTTAACTATCATCCCAGAAAGGCCAATGTAGTGGCTGATGCCTTGAGTAGGAAGACTTTGAGTGTGTCTGCTTTAATGGTTAAGCATAGTGAGTTGTTGGAACATTTTAGAGACCTTAGTTTAGTTTCTGAAGTGACACCAAAAAGTATTAAATTGGGAATGTTGAAGGTAACTAGTGGACTATTGGAAGAGATTAAAAAGAATCAAAAATTGGATTTATACCTTTTAGATAAGTTACAATCGGTTGACCAATGGAGAGAACCTGATTTTAAAATCGGCGTGGATGAAATTTTGAGATTTAAGGAGAGAATTTGTGTTCCTGATGTAGAGGAGTTAAGAAAGATGATCTTAGAGGAAGGACATAGGAGTTGTCTAAGTATTCACCCTGGGGCCACAAAGATGTATAAAGACCTCAAGAAGATATTTTGGTGGCCCAAAATGAAAAAAGATGTTGCTGAGTTTGTGTATGCTTGCTTGACCTGTCAAAAGTCTAAGGTAGAACACCAAAAACCTTCAGGTTTAATGCAACCTTTGAGTATTCCCGAATGGAAGTGGGATAACATCTCTATGGACTTTGTTGTAGGCTTACCTCGAACTCCAAAAAGGTACGATAGTATTTGGGTTATTGTGGATAGATTAACTAAATCTGCTCACTTTATTTCGATAACCATAACTTATTCTTTGGAAAGGTTAGCTGAAATATACATAAAAGAAATTGTGAAGTTGCATGGAATTCCATCAAGTATAGTCTCAAACAGAGACCCTAGGTTTACCTCTAAGTTTCGGCAAGGTGTATAGAGCGCTTTAGGTACGAACCTTAGGATGAGTTAAGCCTACCACCCACAAACAGATGGTCAGACTGAGCGAACCAATCAATCCCTAGAAGACTTGTTGAGAGCTTGTGTGTTGGAACAAAATGGAAGTTGGGATAGCTTTTTGCCACTTATAGAGTTTACCTATAACAATAGTTTCCACTCTAGCATTGGAATGGCCCCTTTTGAGGCGTTGTATGGAAGAAGGTGTAGGACCCCTCT
>NC_021160.2:25771674-25789592 GCF_000331145.2 Cicer arietinum | reverse complement strand
AGCCTACCACCCACAAACAGATGGTCAGACTGAGCGAACCAATCAATCCCTAGAAGACTTGTTGAGAGCTTGTGTGTTGGAACAAAATGGAAGTTGGGATAGCTTTTTGCCACTTATAGAGTTCACCTATAACAATAGTTTCCACTCTAGAATTGGAATAGCCCCTTTTGAGGCGTTGTATGGGAGAAGATGTAGGACCCCTCTGTGTTGGTTTGAGACGGGTGATAACCTTGTGTTAGGACCTGAGATTGTTCAACAAACTATTGATAAAGTAAAAATGATTCAGGAAAAGATGAGAGCATCTCAGAGTAGGCAAAATAGTTACCATGATAAAAGAAGGAAAAACCTCAAATTTCAAGAAGGTGATCATGTATTTCTGAGAGTTACTCCAACAACTAGGGTTGGTCGGGCATTAAAAATGCGAAAGCTTACCCCTCGGTTTATAGGACCTTACCAAATTCTTAAACGTGTTGGTAACGTAGCATATCAGATCGCGTTACCTCCGTCTCTTTCTAATCTTCATACTGTCTTTCATGTGTCTCAACTTCGCAAGTACATTTTTGATCCCTCAGACGTCATTGAGTCCGACAAGGTCCAAATAAAAGAGAAACTAACTTTTGAGACCTTACCGATACGGATTGAGGATCAAAAGACCAAAAAATTAAGGGGTAAGACAGTTTCATTAGTTAAGGTTGTATGGGGAGGTGCTACTGTTGAAAGTGCTACGTGGGAGGTCGAAAGCCAGATGCGCGATTCTTATCCAGAATTGTTTTCGTTAGGTAAATTTCGAGGACGAAATTTTCTTCAACAGGGGGAGAAATGTAACATCCTAACAATAATAATAATAGTAATAATAATAGTAATAGTAATAGTAATAATAATAGTAATAATAATAGTAATAATACTAATAATAATAGTAGTAATAATAGTAGTAATAATAATAGTAATAATAATAATAATAATAATAACAATAATAATAACAATAATAATAACAATAATGATAACAATAATAATAACAATAATAATAACAATAATAATAACAATAATAATAACAATAATAATAATAATAATAATAATAATAACAATAATAATAATAATAATAATAATAATAATAATAATTTATTCATTTACTTATTTATTTATTATTTATTTTGTTATTTATTTGTTTATATATTTATTTACTTATTCATTTATTCATTTATTTATAGTAAGTAATTTATTTGTATTTGGTGGTTGGGTGGCTATAATTCTCTCGCGAACTATTTGGGACGGCGACCGACAAAGAAACGACCCGTTATTAGATCAGATTCGTTAGACGAAATCTTCAATCGAGGTACGAGGTGAGATGAGGTTTGATTTTCTGAGTATAAAATAACGTGAGATGAACGGGAATACAAAAATTCTCAGATGTTCATTCGGGGCTTACTACGTATGGTTGAGCCCTATTGAGTAATAATAATTAATTAAGAAAAGGTGAATTGTAATAGTGAGGATTAAAAGATAATTTAGCAACCTATAGAATTGTAATAGTGAGGATTAAAACATAATTTAGCAACCTAAAGTAAAGTAAATAATAATTGGAAAGGAAAGAATAGGGGGAAGAGAAAGTTGATTGGAGAAAGAGAGAGAAGTTTAGTAAAGAGAAGCAAGGTAGAGAGTCTCGCTTACAACAACTGAGAACAATCTTTAAGAGAATTGCCCGCCCCAGATCTCCAATCTTAACTTCTCCTTCATGACCATTTATAAAATATATTATCACACTTTAGATCCCTAAGTATAATATGTGGATTGTGATTGTGAAGATAGGTTAAACCCATTAAAATCTGTCTTTCCCATCCTTTAACAGCTCAAATGTCTTCACTATGACGGCAAAGAATGCGGTTTCTTTCAAGTTTTGTATAATATTTGTTTCTTTCAGGTTTTGTTAAATAAGACAATTCAAACATGCACCTAATAGAGATTTGGATTTTGTGCACTCAACAAATACAATAGAGCTAGATGAGATTTTATTTTGAAATTTGTTTTGGTGAAATTGGAATATGAACTGTCTAATTTTGGTCTAATGACTAAGATCTATTGGCAACAATAAATGTGTCATTTCTGGATTAATGAAAATTTGTATTTAATTGGATTGGTTAGTCTTTGAGGTAATATAATTTTTTAGGAGTTAGCTTTTAGTCTCTTATCGTGTTTCACAAGGTGGAAAAAAGCTAAAATTTTGCTACCTTCTGATGAGCTTTTGTGGTATGAGACTGAAGCCATGAAGGCAACAGATTCTTCTGTCCTAGTTTGAACAATTCAGTTTCTTTTTCATAATTGGTGACACATTCTTCACAAAAATTTAGCTTATCATTCTCCTCCACGTTACTAAAGAGCTTTGATTCCACTATAGGACATGGACTTTGTGACATACTCATTTTTGAATCATGCACACTCCAAATTAAGTAACAACATCCAATAAGCATCTAAAATTAAACAAAAACAAACTTAATAATCAAACTTTTAAATCAAATTTTTATAACTTAATAATCACACTCTTAAATCAATATTTGAGAAAATGAAGCATTGGAAATATAATCACATTTGCAAAAATAAACATGTTCGAAATATATCTACTTTATCATTTTGCTTTTGGTAAAGTATAGGTACCTTGTAGAAACATATCATAGTGTGTCGTGTGGTAAAGTATGCTTTCCACAGCTCCTTGTGCCACAATAGTACATACTTACCAACATATTGCAAAATAAATTCACCTTTCACTCATACAACTATCATTATACTTAGGGATCTGAAGTGTGATAATATATTTTATAAATGGTCACGAAGGAGAAGTTAAGATTGGAGATCTGGGGCGGGCAATTCTCTTTAAGATTGTTCTTAGTTGTTGTAAGCGAGACTCTCTACCTTGCTTCTCTTTACTAAACTTCTTTCTCTTTCTCCAATCAACTTTCTCTTCCCCCTATTCTTTCCTTTCCGATTATTATTTACTTTACTTTAGGTTGCTAAATTATGTTTTAATCCTCACTATTACAATGCTATAGGTTGCTAAATTATGTTTTAATCCTCACTATTACAATTCCCCTTTTCTTAATTAATTATTATTACTCAATAGGGCTCAACCATACGTAGTAAGCCCTGAATGAACATCTGAGAATTTTTGTATTCCCGTTCATCTCACGTTATTTTATACTCAGAAAATCGAACCTCATCTCACCTTGTACCTCGACTGAAGATTTCGTCCATCTGATCTAATAACGGGTCGTTTCTTTGTCGGTCGCCGTCCCAAATAGTTCGTGAAAGAATTATAGCCACCCAACCACCAAATACAAATAAATTACTTACTATAAATAAATGAATAAGTAAATAAATATATAAACAAATAAATAACAAAATAAATAATATATAAATAAATAAGTAAATGAATAAATAAATAATAAAATAAAAGGTGAATTGTAATAGTGAGGATTAAAACATAATTTAACAACCTATAGAATTGTCGTGAATCTATTTATATCAAGATTGCATGTCGTTTGATTTTATGAATATTATGTTGATTGTTGCAATGTGAATGATATGTACTGGGGTGTTCTTGCTACTTGAATGAAATTGTGATATCACTTGAATATGCCACCTGTTTGATCTTTTATTTGTGATTGATAAGACTGAATGATGCATTGTGAGTAGTGCAAACTAAAATATTGGATTTTATTGTGATTGACTGATATACATATATAATGATGAATGTTGCGAAGTCAAACTGAAATATGTTAAGTTGTGATTTTGGAGTTAGAACTATTTTGTCATCATATAGGGAGGGTTTGACAAACCTAGTGATTCAGGGAAGTACAACTGAATGAGTCTGATCGTGGAGGGCTACAATCGAACTGTAAGGTATGACTGATAGACCTTGGGGGTACCTCTAGTGGGGAATTCCTAAGTGGATTAGTGGGTTATTCCCTAAGGTCGGGAGCTACCGTGCAACACAAGAGTACCCCGACCGTCGCGTATATGTGTCTCGGGTTGAGCTGAGGAGATCTATGAGGACTTGGCCATTCATGAATTGTCCGTCCACTCTCGTAGTGGCATAGTATCAGGCCTCCTAACCAAGTACTTAAGAGTAGAATGGTACCAAATGATGAAGTATAGAGTATAGGACATGCCTAGCATTTCATCATTGTGATTGTCTTATTGTGAATGAATTTGATGAACTGTTGATATTATACACTTGACTGCTTTTGAGGTTGTGATAATTTGATTGCTTGCATGTTTTCCTCGTGTATTTTATACTGCTACATAATTTCGATACTCACCCCTCGTTGTTTGTGTTTGGCGTTTGCGATGGACGCAGACGAGTGGTAAGTTGCAGGTGATGACTAGTACCATCGGAGAGCCGAAAGTCATCATGTCCCGAAGACCCTTATTATATGCATTGTGTTGATGTTATTTGACCATTTTATTTTTATTTTTACTTTTGGGATCCCCGCTTTGATAGTGACATCGGGTTGGGACTACGTTTGCACTTAATATTAAACATAAGTATGTGTACTTCAAAATGGATTTTGTTGTCTGATATTGTGATTTCAAGTTGTTAAGTTTGATGGAACCTTTGGATTTAGTTGACGTGTTTATGATTATGTGATACTTTTTTTCTTAATACTAAAAAAAAAGGTTTAAAAGTTTTTATTTTATTTATTTGTTAAAAAATAATTTCATTGGTTTGAAAATAAGGAAATAAAAAAAAATTATTTGGAGTTTAGGGTGTCACAAAGGAGAACTGTGCAAAATAACGAATTTCAAATTTAGGCCAAAATGGAGAAAGTTTTCTGGAACAGTTTTCGATAGGCATGTTAGTGTGTTTCCTCTTGCTTAACTGCTGAAGCTCCCTTTTTTTTTTATCAACATATTTAGAGAGTTAACATACATGGGTCAAACCCATTGGTCCCTCTATTTATTTTATGTTTTACTATTATTATTTTTATTTTGCTAAAACAAAACCAATTGTTACTTAATCTCATTTTTAATACTCTTTCAAACATCAATTAATTTTCAAAACATTACTAATATTTTATAAATTAGAGTAATTAAAATAATCAATATAAGAAAAACATATTACTAATAATTGAAACTCTCACATTCAAAATAATCTCTACAATTATATTTATTTCTCAAAATACTCACATTATAATAATATCAGCATAATAGAAAATAGTCAAAATTATAACATAAATAAATATAACATCAATATTTTATATTAATTACTAAATCATAATAAATATATATAAAATCACAATGTCATAACAAGTATATAAAAATAAACAAAATCAAACACAATATCAATTCTATCTCAAGATAATTATTTACAAAAAGATAACTAAAAATAGAAAATAATTATAAATAATTGAAATATAACTATGTGCATATTTAATATCAGTCTAACGCATAGAAAAATATTATATTAATTTGGTACGAGTATATACACGTAAAATCTTCTTAGATCTCATTCATTAAAATATTACACTAAAATACTATTTAGAAAAATATATAAAATATAATATTTGTTATTTAGATTATTCTAAAGCACCCATATAACAAAAACTAATCATGTAATTAATTAACATGTATTCTAAAATAATTTTAAAACCAAATATTTTATTTAAAATCATATTTCATTAATAAAATAGTTTATTATAAAATTTGGGGTGTTACATATTGCATAGTGATTTTATACTTTAATTAATAATTACTAATTGATTTTTATAATTCTCATATTAATTGGGAAGTAAATATGATTACTAATTGAATTGGAATTGGAATTGGAATTGGAATTCATATCATACAATTAAAAGTACAAGAACAAAAGGCTTCATTGTATGTCCTCGTATAAGATTGATAGACGAAGAAAAGAGAAAAGTTAAATCAATATTTGAGAAAATGAAGCATTGGAAATATAATCACATTTGCAAAAATAAACATGTTCGAAATATATCTACTTTATCATTTTGCTTTTGGTAAAGTATAGGTACCTTGTAGAAACATATCATAGTGTGTCGTGTGGTAAAGTATGCTTTTCACAGGTCCTTCTGCCACAATAGTACATACTTACCAACATATTGCAAAATAAATTCACCTTTCACTCATACAACTATCATAATGTAGTATTACTTTTCTATATTTCCACTTGTTTGAAGGATAGTGTGTCGTGTGAATGAATCTCTTATTAAAATCATCACCTTGTCTTCTTCCAACACAGCATAATAACAACTTCTCATATCTTTCTCTAAAAACCGATAAAACATCAAAGACACTCCTTTCTAATTTCTAAGGAAATGGATTTTCGAGGAAATTGTGATGAAGAACAATATTCATTTACTTGAGATGGAAGAACGATTTGAAACTTAATTTTTATGATTTTGTGAGACGACGAACGAAATGAACAATAATAATGGATGCTTAAAAAAGTGTGCGACAAACATATATCAAGTGTTCTGCAAAACTTAGTAAAATGTGTTATGTTCATGCAGCATTGTCCCACTACCATGAATAAACAATGACCAAAACTATAAGCCCGACATGTACTATGATGAACACTGGAGAGATTTCTGTGTATTGGAATGGTATAAACATAAATTATACATCAACAAAGTATTTTAAGAAAATAATATCAATCCATGACATACAATCATAGGTAGGATCACTTTGGCATAATTCTTTTCATCAGAATTATCTTCGAACTTAATACATGAATGGAAATTATGGTCGTCTGATCTATCTAACCAACCCCACTAAGGCTTGGTGGTTTATTGTTTTTGTCCCTTTCATCTAGCAGAACAAGCCAATATATGGTGTATGCGATTTCCCTAGTCTTCAATGCCAATAAAACAATCTTATAAAACCAGCATACAAAGATCAACATTTAATACAATTCCATTGTAAAAGGGTGAAGAAGAAAACTATAAAATGTATATAAAAATATTATAAAATATTAGAATTAAATGGTCTAAATATTGAAAAATGGGTAAGCATGCAATGCATTACATGGAAGATCCATAAAAAAATTCTACTTCAACTAAACAAAAGGAGTAAACGTAAACTTCCACAAACTCACCTCACCCATTTTAGGTTTTCCCCCAGGCTTTGATGTAATCCTGCCAAGCATTTGAAACCCACAAGAAAAGCAGAAGTATACAACCTAATTCAACATATCGCAAACCAACTCATATTAGTTCAAAAACAAAACAAAATAGAACAAATCACAATCCCACAACCTCATTCAGCAAATCCCGAAAAAAATGACATTTAACAAGCAAGCTTACTAAAATAGAAATTGAAATAAAAAACTGAAGTGATTTAGAAAGAGAATAGAACTTACTCACTACAAATCGCGAAGTGAAACAAGAGAGATGAATGTACGGTTGTTCCCAATTGAATGCATGTAGGGTTTTTTGTAGATTAGGGTTTGTTGAAGATAATAGAGAGAAAATAGTTTGAGAAATGCAAAGAAAAAGAAAAGGTTTCTTAGTGTTTGTGGAAGGAGGTGTAGTTGCATTTTCATGGTACAAAACCAAAGGGCAAAACTTTACATCTTTGTGCATTTAATTTATTTTAAAAGAATATAATATTTTTAGAAATATTGACATTCTAATTGTGTCAGAATAAATATTGAGTGTCACAATATATATATTAAAAAAAACGTTTATTTATTATCATGAGTCTCTTTAATATTTCGATATACAAAGTGAAAATATTTGTATGATTTATATATTGAAAAAATATATAAATCAAACCAAACCGACTAATTTTAATTTGTTTTTTTTTTCTTGTTTAAAAATCAAATCAAACACTGACTATACCTTTCGACTAAAATTGTTGAAAAGTTTACAATTTTAGAGTGTACGATTGATAGATGTAATAAATATTTTTCTCAAATTTGTTAATTAAATTTAGTATATTTATATTTTCTAAATAAAAATAAGAATAATTATAATAAATTAATTACAATTTATTATAAAAATTATGCAGCAGATAAATGTTTGTCATTAATCAATTAGTTAATGACGAGAATAATTACAATACATTAATTATAATTTTTTGACACTTTGATGTTATACTTTATTTACGGAAATGAGTTGCTAAATAAGTCGTTATAACGTATAATTCATACATTAAATAAATATTAATCATTAATCAATTAGTTAAAATTAATATGTTTTTATATTATCTAAATAAAAATGAGCATAATTACAATATACTACTTATAATTTATTATAAAAATCTTATGCAAAACAAATATTTGTCACTAAATAATTAGTTAACATTAATATTTTTTAATACCTTCAACATAAAGACGAGAATAATTATAATACACTAACTATAACTTTTCACACTTTAATTTTAATGTTATTTTTGTGGAAATGATTTGCTAAATAAGTAGTTAGAACGTGCAATTTATCCACGAGATAAATATTTGTCTTTAATGAATTAATTAAATTTAGTTTATATTTTATATCTTCTCCCTAAAGATGTCACTCATGTTGAACTACTTTAGTAGCACTACTAAGACGTGGGTGTGGGTGTGTGCATTCTAACCCATGACACTCTATCTTCATTCTATACTTATTTAAATCTTGTACATAGAATTGAAAATGATAATGCAAGTTGTCACTTTTGAAATTGAATCATCACACATAATATAAGTTATTGTCGATAAATTTTTTAAAATAATTATAATACAAATAATAAATTATTTTTATGAGATTGAATTATCATATACGAGACAAAATCTTAATGATAAAAATTTCAAAATAATTATCATACACGAGACAAATACTATCATACAAAGGACATATGAATAATTAATGAGTCTAGATGGTTCTATATCATAGAATTGTATGTCACGTTATTTAAAATATATTAAATTGTCATTTTTTAGTTTAAAAATCTGAGTGAGGGATCAAAACTGTCGACTTATAATGTATGAGACCAATTCCGTGAATCAGTATAAATATAGGACCAAAACTGTTATTAAGTCATATTTTTTGGTTCATACCTTTGCAATTTTCAAAAACTTTTTAAAACGTCGTTGATGTATTTTTTTAATTAAAAATATGGTGATGTGGCCAAATTGTGCGGTTGTATCATGTAGTGGTAAGCATTTTTCTAAAATTAAAAATAAATTAATTAACTCATTTAATTATTTGATTAAAAACTTAAAACTTAACTTTCAATTTCAATTTTTTTTTATATTTTTAATTTAATTAATGACATATAAATAATTAATGTATCTAGATGACTATATATTATAAAATTGTATGTTACATTATTTATAATATGCCAAATCGTGATATTTTTTAAAAAAAAATTTGAGAGAGGGACCAAAATTTTCAACTTTTAAAATATAAGATTAATTATGTGAATTGAATAAGAGATGAACCAAAATTTCAATTAAACATGAAATCGGAATATCTGGCATCACTCACAGGGGTAGTTGTTGGTTGGTAGGACTCATACACAAGAAGCCTGATATTTTTATAAATATCTATGCTCCACTTTCATTGTCAGCGCCCCTATGTGATGTTGTGCTTTGTGGACCTCTCTCCTTGTTTCCTCTGGAACAAACAAAGAGATGAATTTTCCTCTAAAGAGAGACTATGTGTGAGAAAGCATAAATCGTACAATAAAGCTCTTTAACATGTTGAGACAAAATCTCTCTTATGGTTTTAATGATAACAAAATTGTCTAAAAGATTATGATTGTGGTTAATGACTAATCTGTTCTTTTGAGTGAATTCTTATAAGAAAACAGGTTAATCATCAATAAGACAAAAAGGAGAAAAATCTGATTCAAATCTGGAAGATTGAAATACGATAGGATGGCCTCGTAAAGAGGATGAAGCTTCAAAATTGTAAAAATATCATCCTCACTGAAACAAATGTTTTTTATTCATTAAGAGAAGACAAAACAGTATGAATAAATAAAACATTTGATATAAAGAAGTTAGAAGGCAAAATGGATAGGTACGAGGTTGGATTGTACTAGGTTGGAGGACGGTTCTATAAAGTCCACATCATTCACAAATGTTCAAAGCAATCCATCTTATCATTCACAAATGTTGAAAGAAAAGGACAACTCCAGACCAAGTTCAAAGGAGTTTGATCCTCCTGCTCGAGGATTGACTGAATCTGTCCAATGACTGCTGGATGGCAATTCTGTAAATATGATGAAAAACCTTGGACTTTTTGATTGAATCTCCAACGGTCATAAAAAGCTTGTCACATGGAAAGATCATCACAAGACTTATATAAAAGGCAAGGAAGTCTTAATTATAAGATACACAACAACTTTGCATAAAAAGATCAAGAATCTTAAAGCTATCTAGAGCAATTTCCATCTTTTCTTTATACTTTCTATAATCCTACACTAGATCTTGGAAATATCTTTTGAGAAAGTGTATAAGTAAAGAGAAACAATCTTATTCATATTACATTGTAATTTCCACGTGAGTTATACTAGGAAATTGTTGAAACTTGTTAGAAACAAGATTGTAAGCTTGACGAGACTAAAGAATACACAAAGTGTAATCATCCACTGTGAGAGGTTGATCATTTTGATCATTAGTAAAATCTCACAAGTGTGTGAGGACTGATCATAACCTTCTTTGGGTGAACCAGTATAAAAGTTGTGTGTGTCATTCTCTACATTTTATCTTTCTTTTACTTAACACAAGTTTATGTACTTGTCGTCACCTTGATTCCCCCATTTTGACGGAAAAAAAAAAAGAAGACACATAAGCTTAAAAAATGTTAAGTTATATTTCAAAGCACAACCTACACAATGAATCTAGACCAGATCAATGATCATTCAATTGTCTTATTTAAATATGTTAAACTTTAAGTGAACATTGGATTCTCTAATTTTAAAAAAGAAACAACAATTTCAATGTGTAAACCTAAATTTAAATAGTCCATAGAAAAGACACCTTGAATTCTTTTAGTAGTGAAGGTTAACATGATGTCAAAGATAAAAAAAAAATTGATGTTTGCAGTTTTACATGATCCCATGTATGTCAAAAAAACAAATAAAATGATGGGTAAATAAATATTTGAATTTAAAAGTGTTTTTATCATATATATATATATATATATATATTAATCATGTATTTATTCTTACTAGTTACACATTTGAATGGACACAATATAAACTAAATATTATAAAATATAGTTATAAAAATAGTAGTGTGGGTGATTCAATTTTGACTTAGTCAAAATTGGCTTGGTCATTGTTCACTCTAAGACAAATATTTCTACGAATTTTACTTAGTCAATAATAAAAATCCAAATAATAAATTATTTAATATGAAAATACTTTATCAAATAATTAAACATCCAAAGAATAATTATCTTACTATCGTCACACTAAATTAATAAAAGGATAAACAAAACTAACGATTTTAAATTAATTAATTAGAAAAAGGGTGTTACAATACTTACCCCCTTAAAATAGTTTCGTCGTCGAAACTAAAAGGTTTCTAGAAGGTCTGGGTAAAGCTCTCTCATCTTCTCTTCCAACTCCCAAGTAGCATCCCCTAAAGGAGGCATAAAGCTGATCAGAGAGAATGAATAATTCTCTTCATTGAGTTTAATTGCACACATGAATAAGGAATTAAATCGGAATAATGTCATTCAATGACCAACCGTTAAGAATTAATTGGCATTCATGTATTTATTCTTGCTAGTTACACATTTGAATGGACACAATATAAATTAAATTTTATAAAATATGGTTATAAAAATAGTAGTGTGAGTGATTAAATTTGACTTAGTCAAAATTGGCTTGGTCATTGTTCACTCTAAGACAAATATTTCTACGAGTTTTAATTAGTCAATAATAAAAATCCCAATAATAAATTATTTAATATGAAAATACTTTATCAAATAATTAAACATTCAAAGAATAATTATCTTACTATCGTCACACTAAATTAATAAAAGGATAAACAAAACTAATGATTTTAAATTAATTAATTAAAAAAGGGTGTTACAATACTTACCCCCTTAAAATAGTTTCGTCCTCGAAACTAAGAGGTCTCTAAAAGGTATGGGTAAAGCTCTCTTATCTTCTCTTCCAACTCCCAAGTAGCATCCCCAGTCGTCTGGTTCCAAATCACCTTAACCAATGGAATTTCCTTTCCCCTCAAATGTTTGGTAGTTCTGTCGGCGATGCTTATCGGTGGGACCTCGAAAGTAAAATTCTCCTTCAATTGAATATCATCTGACGCAATAATATGGTATGGATCTGCAATGTACTTCCTCAATTGTGATACATGGAACACATCATGTAAATTAGCTAAATTCGGTGGTAAAGCAATTTGATACGCCACTGGACCCACACGTCGAAGAATTTGGTATGGTCCAATAAACTTCGGAGTAAGCTTTTTAGACTTCAATGCCCTACCAACTCCAGTAGTAGGCGTCACTCTCAAGAATACATGTTCATCCTCCTGAAACTCCAAGGGTCTCCTATGTCGATCAGCATAACTCTTCTGCCTGCTCTGTGCTGTTCTCATCCGCTCTTGGATCTGACGCACCTTCTCTGTAGTCTGTTGCACCAGCTCTGGCCCTACAATTAAGTTTTCGCCATCCTGATACCAACACAAGGGAGTTTGACACTTGCGCCCATACAAAGCCTCGTACGGGGCCATACCGATGCTTGCATGATAGCTATTATTATAGGTAAATTCAACAAAAAGCAATAGATCATCCCAACTTCCTCTGTTATCTAATGTACAAGCTCTTAGCAAATCCTCTAATGTCTGAATAGTCCTTTCAGTTTGACCATCGGTTTGAGGGTGGTAGGCGGAACTCAATCTCAATTTAGTACCCAATGCCTCATGCAATGCTCCCCACAAACGAGAAGTGAACTTTGGATCTCTATCTGACACAATGCTAGATGGTATCCCGTGTAATCTAACAATTTCCGCAACGTAAATCTCTGCAAGCTTAGATACATTGTAAGTAGTCCTTACAGGTATGAAATGTGCGGATTTTGTGAGCCTGTCAATAATCACCCAAATGGAGTCAAATTTCTTCTGAGTCTTAGGTAATGCCACCACAAAGTCCATAGATATGCTATCCCATTTCCACACTGGTACATCTAATGACTGCAACAATCCAACAGGTTTTTGGTGTTCAACCTTAGCCTTTTGGCAAGTCAGGCAAGACGCCACATATTCCGCCACTTGTTTCTTCATTCCTGGCCACCAAAATCTTTGCTTCAAGTCTTTATACATCTTTGTAGTACCAGGATGAATACTCAGTTTGCTCTTGTGGGCCTCATCCAAAATGGTTTTTCTCAACTCTGCATTATCCGGCACACAAATACGTTTATTACACCACAAAATGTTATCTGGACCCATTTCAAATTCGGGAGCCTTGCCGGTCTCAACCAATTTCCGTCTCTCCTGAATAGCCTCATCGGTCACTTGAAGGGCTTTTATCTCATTCATTAGTTTATTATCTACAACGATCATTCCACATTGTACTTTTCCCGACAAAAAATCTATATTAAGATTCAAGTCGCGAAAATTCTCTAACAACTCTAATCCTTTCAATGTTATGGATGATAAATGGGCTCGTTTCCTACTCAAGGCATCAGCCACCACATTGGCTTTTCCTGGGTGATAGTGCAACATGAACTCATAATCCCTGATGAACTCCATCCATCTCCGCTGTCGGATATTAAGCTCCTTCTGGTCGAACAAGTATTTCAAACATTTATGGTCACTGTATACATCAAAATTGCACCCATACAAATAGTGCCTCCAAATCTTTAGTGCAAAAACTATTGCAACCAACTCCATGTCATGCGTGGGATAATGTTTCTCATGCACCTTCAACTGTCTTGAAGCATATGCTACCACCTGTTTGTTCTGCATAAGTACACAACCCAACCCTTGTAAAGAAGCATCACAATAAACTTCATATGGTTCTTCTGGTTGTGGTAACACCAACACCGGTGATGTAGTTAGCTTCTCTTTCATCATCTGAAAACTCCTCTCACATTCCTCCGTCCATGCATAAATATGATTCTTCCTTGTGAGTTGTGTCAACGGCGCTGCAATCTTGGCAAAATCCTCAATGAATCTTCTATAATATCCAGCCAAGCCCAAGAAACTTCTAATCTCTGTGACGGTCTGTGGTTGTTTCCATGCCACCACAGCCTCTACTTTAGTTGGGTCGACAGCGATACCTTCCTTTGAAATAACGTGTCCCAAGAATTTCACCTCCTCCAACCAGAATTCACATTTCCCCAAATTAGCATACAATCTCTTGTCCTTCAAGACTTGCAAAACTTGACGTAGGTGAACTTCATGTTCCTCCAGGCTCTTAGAATAAATCAATATGTCATCAATGAAGACCACTACAAATTTGTCTAAGAAGGGGTGAAATATACGATTCATGTAGTCCATGAAAATAGCTGGTGCATTGGTGACACCAAAAGGCATCACCAAATACTCAATGTAGTTAGTTTCTCTTTCATCATCTGAAAACTCCTCTCACATTCCTCCGTCCATGCATAAATATGATTCTTTCTTGTGAGTTGTGTCAACAACGCTTCAATCTTGGCAAAATCCTCAATGAATCTTCTATAATATCCAGCCAAGCCCAAGAAACTTCTAATCTCTGTGACGGTTTGTGGTTGTTTCCATGCCACCACAACCTCTACTTTAGTTGGGTCGACAACGATACCTTCCTTTGAAATGACATGTCCCAAGAATTTCACCTCCTCCAACCAGAATTACATTTCCCCAAATTAGCATACAATCTCTTGTCCTTCAAGACTTGCAAAACTTGACGTAGGTGAACTTCATGTTCCTCCAGGCTCTTAGAATAAATCAATATGTCATCAATGAAGACCACTACAAATTTGTCTA
This sequence comes from Cicer arietinum, assembly GCF_000331145.2. Classification (NCBI taxonomy): domain Eukaryota; kingdom Viridiplantae; phylum Streptophyta; class Magnoliopsida; order Fabales; family Fabaceae; genus Cicer; species Cicer arietinum. Next base: position 25,774,663 of record NC_021160.2, on the reverse strand, counting down.
AGAAGGGGTGAAATATACAATTCATGTAGTCCATGAAAATAGCTGGTGCATTGATGACACCAAAAGGCATCACCAAATACTCAAAGTGTCCATAGCGAGTTCTGAATGCAGTTTTAGGAATGTCTTCTTCCTTCACCCGAATCTGATGATACCCCGACTTCAAATCAATCTTTGAAAATATCATTGCTCCTTTGAGTTGGTCCATCAAATCATCAATGCGTGGCAAGGGATACCTGTTTTTGATGGTGACTTTGTTAAGATGACGGTAATCGACACAGAGTCTAGACTTTCCATCCTTCTTCTTCACTAGGAGTACTGGTGCTCCCCAAGGTGAGACACTCGGTCGTATGAACTGTTCAGATAAAAGGTCCTCCAACTGATTTTTCAACTCTGACAATTCTGATGGAGACATTCTATATGGTGCAATAGATATAGGTCCTATACCCGGAGTCACATCAATTGAGAATTCAACATCACGAACTGGGGACAATCCTGATACATCCGGCGGAAATACCTCTGGAAAATCTTCGACCACAAGAATCTCTTCTACCTCCACCTCTAACTTCGTACTGACTAAGTTGAGGGAAACACACTTCTGAACTCCCCCTTTCAAAGAGAAGTTCAATTTATTGGTATCGAGGAATCGAGAAACACCTGGGTCTGGGAATATCACAGACTTACGAGCACAATCCAATAGAACATAATGGCTTGACAACCAATCCATTCCAAGGATCACTCCCACATGCTTGAGGGGAATACAAATCAAATCAACGTTGAATCTCATATCGAACACAATCAACGGGCATTGCAAGCAAGCCGTATTACATTTCACTGATTCGGTAGAAGGTAGGGTAACCACCAAATCAAACGGCAAAGTAGTAATAGTAAGTTGGAGCGAATCCACCCAATCCAATGAAATGAATGAGTGTGTTGCCCCCGAATCATAAATTACATTAAGTGATTTTCCAGCAATTAAACACTCACCTTGGATAAGCTCAGAGGAAGATGGAGTTTCCTCTCCATTGATGTGGTAGACACGTCCCTTGGCAGTAGGGCGTACAACATTGTCGTTGATATTGTTGCGGTTGACAGCTCTATCGTCCTTCCGTTCAGGGCATTCATTTGCAAAATGGTCTGGTTTCTGACAAATGTAACAAACCCTTGGTCTGATTGGACACTCAGACATCTTGTGTCCCTCTCTGTTGCAGCGAAAACACTTAACAGGGTACGCCTGGTTCTGACTTGGAACTTTTGGCCCTTGACCTTCCCCGTTTTGAGGTCGAGGTTGATCTCTAGCATTCCCCAGTGGTCGGGCATATGGCTTGTATTGTTGATGCTGCTTGCCCCTATTATGTTGGTCGTTATGCCCCTGTTTTCAAATATTAACATTTAGAGGCAATTACTAACATTTAGAGGCCAAACTTATGACTCTCATGATATGGATGGATTTAAATCTCTACCTGAGGTCTGATGGGTCCACCTATAGCACCCCTATTCAGGCGGCTCTGTTTCATCTGCTCCACTTTCTTGCATTTCTCCATTAGCACTTGATATTGACGTATCTCCAAGGGCCCCACTAACTCCTTAATCTCATACCTAAGCACACTTTCAAACCTCTCGCACATGTATTCTTCATCTATCTGATTTAGGAAATAGCGCAAGTGCTTTGCTAGGGACTCGAACTTTGCCGCATATTCCGCTATCGTGAGATTCCCTTGATACAACTTCAGAAATTGGGCCTCCTTCTCAGCCCTAGCACTTTTCGGGAAGTATTTTTCTAGGAACTTATTCTTGAAAGCCTCCCAGGTTAGCTCTTCATGATTTGTCTCCATCATTTTCTTCGCACCTCGCCACCAGTATTCAGCTTCACCAATCATCAAATAGGTTGCATACTCTACTTTCGCATTGTCAGAGCAGTGTAAGATCTCGAAGATCTTCTCGATTTCTTGCAGCCAAAGATCAGCCTTGTCGGGGTCATGTTCCCCTTTGAATTTAGGCGGATCTTGTCGACGAAATTCATTCAATGCTCTTGTTGCACTGACTGCTTCATCCCTCTGATCCCTCTGTGCATCTCGTTGAGCCTGGATCGCAGCTTGTTGGGCCATTGCTGCGGCCATAGCATTCATGGCTTGGATTGCTTCAGTCATGTCGTTTCTTCCTTGGGGAACCAATCGGTTTGTGCGATGAGCCATAACGCTTCCTAAAATTATCTAATTAGTAAAATATTATAATGTAATTTTAACTTTTGGGTAGTACGAAAGTCTCTTATTGAGCACTATATAGTAGGTTCGGGTTATACAGCAAGTCGTTCTTTGGAGGGTTTCCCAGGAAAGAGAGGTGGGTCAATGGACCACTTAATAACCAAGTCTTTCCTTAGCCAGAATCCCTCCAATACAACCTTTTTGTATTATCCTTCCCTTCTATTTTGGGGATCATACAATTACACATAATATAGGGTTTAGAACATTGTCTTTAATTACATACATTTAGATCACATGATGAAAGCTCACCAATTACTTTGTGATTTAGATCGAAATAATTTTAAATCGTGGTAATAAACTCATAATTCACAATATCATACAATCATAAATGTTTATTGCTTGATTAAAATTATTTCTAATCATAGGATCAAGAATTTAAAACATATTTTTCATCATAATTGTTTAAAGAAATTAGACAATTAAATTCACATAATTGAAATTTAAGTCATTAATGACATAAAATAGTTAGAAAACCAAACCCTTAGTATGAAAAGAAGTAGAGAGTTTAAAATTAATAAAATAACACAATCATACGATGAACAAGTAAAAATCATAAAGATTATAAAATGTAACAACTTAAATAAAATATAAAAGACAATGCCAATAAAAGCATTGAAGACAATGCCAATAAAAGCATAAAATATACCTGAATGGAAGTGGGACAACATTTCCATGGATTTTATAACCGAATTACCAAAGACAAGGAGAAAGAATGATTCCATATGGGT
>NC_021160.2:25738513-25771174 GCF_000331145.2 Cicer arietinum | reverse complement strand
CATTTCCTCATTTGTTTTACTTTGTTTTATTTTAATTTCTTTAAAAAAAAAAAAAAATATACCCTCGCTTTGAAAAACGGGGTGTTACACGTGTGCGATAAACAAACGTCATTCATGCAACTCTTCGAGATCGTTAGTACCTAAATATTGGTGTAAGGAGTCAGTTCATCCCACGATAAAATTAGACCAAATAATAAGTTAACAACCATAAACTATAAATATAAAATCTTTTTGTAATAAAAGATTTAGAGAAATTGATTTTTATAATTCATAAGGTGTATCAAAAATTATAAAATATATCTAAACAACAAGTAGTAACTCCCCTTAGAACAAATAATTATATAAAAATAACAATGGCAATAAAATATATGCAAATTATGCATGTCCTAAACATACATGATCCGGATATAGCCAGCCACTAAGGCGTCCACACAGAAGTCACCCATACCAATGGGGAAAATTAACCCAGCCACTAAGGCGTCCACAAAGATGCATATGGTATGTCATGACAATGATAATGATGTTCGAAATGTACAAATCACTAGCCACTTAGGCAACCACAAAGAAAAATCATACACAAATAACCAGCCACTTAGGCAACCACACAAAAAACTATTCATTAATGCATTCAAAAATCAATTTTCTCATATTGTTAAATGAAAAATAAAATTCTCATCAATTTCATCAAGACACATATATTGTTCATAAAAGTCAAGTTTTAAAATTTAAATACTCAAGAATCAAGGATTAAAATTAAATACATCATAATAAACATGTTAATGACTACATCATTATAAAAATTATAACTTTATAATTAAGTACTCTAAAATATGTATGGCATTGAACGTTTTCACAACAAACATATTGATGAAGGTATGGTAATAAAATATAATTCTATAATTAATTTCATCAAAATAGATATATTACTCAAAAGAAACAATCAAAGCATGATAGTTAATTTCTTTACGACGAAAATAAAATCGACATTTTTCTTTTAATACATCCAGACATCATATCAATATCTTACGAATCGCTAATTTAATATCTAACCTAACTCTGCATGGGGAAAAAGCCCTTACCGTGGACGCTTTCCTTCCACGTACCACTATATAGCCCTCGAAAATCTCACCAAGATGAATAAAAGGATGGTTGTTTGAGTGGCTTAGAAAATATTTGAGATAAATGTAGTGTTGGTAATGACGTGTGAGTGATTATGACTTATTTTCCTCTACTGCAAGTTAATCGTGTCCTAAGAAGGAGAGGTGTATGTGACTAATAAAGGAGGCATAAAGTTGATCAGAGAGAATGAATAATTCTCTTCATTGGGTTTAATTGCACACATGAATAAGGAATTAAATTGAAATAATGTCATACAATGACCAACCGTTAAGAATTAATTGACATTCATGTATTTATTCTTGCTAATTACACATTTGAATGGACACAATATAAACTAAATATTATAAAATATAGTTATAAAAATAGTAGTATGGGTGATTCAATTTTGACTTAGTCAAAATTGGCTTGGTCATTGTTCACTCTAAGACAAATATTTCTACGAATTTTACTTAGTCAATAATAAAAATCCAAATAATAAATTATTTAATATGAAAATACTTTATCAAATAATTAAACATCCAAAGAATAATTATCTTAATATCGTCACACTAAATTAATAAAAGGATAAACAAAACTAACGATTTTAAATTAATTAATTAGAAAAAGGGTGTTACACACTTCACCATAACAATCATATTCTTCATTTGATCTTTCATACAACATAGCTATTAAATATTAGTTCAGATTGATAAAATGTAAAATAAAATTTAACTATTAAAAAATTGCTTGATTTAGTATTTCAAAAATTCAATAATAAATCAAATTTATTAACAATAAATTACATATTTCTTCAAATTATGCATACACTTCCTCTTGTAGAAAATATAGTTATCAATTTCAAATTCATTTGAACAAATCAATAAATTGATTGCTTGTAACATAATACAAATAAAATATAACAAATATCTAATAAATTTTTAATATACATCTTTCAATAAATGTGTCATTTCTGGATTAATGAAAATTCGTATTTAAACAAATATTCGTGTGTTTGTGACTTTAGCTATGTCATAATAATTGGATTGATTTGTCTTTGAGATAATTTAATTTTTTAGGAGTTAGCTTTTAGTCTCTTATCGTGTTTCACAATATGGAAAAAAAGCTAAAATTTTGCTACCTTCTAATGAGCTTTCGTGGTATAAGACTGAAGCCATGAAGGCAACAGATTCTTCTGCCCTGGTTTTAACAATTCAGCTTGTTTTTCATAATTGGTGACACATTCTTCACAAAAATTTAGCATAGCATTCTCCTCCATGTTACTAAAGAACTTTGATTCCACTATAGGACTTGGACTTTGTGACATACTCATTTTTGAATCATGCACACTCCAAATTAAGTAACAACATCCAATAAGCATCTAAAATTAACCAAAAACAAACTTAATAATCAAACTTTTAATTCAAATTCTTATAACTTAATAATCACACTTTTAAATCAATATTTGAGAAAATGAAGCATTGGAAATAGAATCACATTTGCAAAAATAAACATGTACGAAATATATCTACTTTATCATTTTGCTTTTGGTAAAGTATACATACCTTGTAGAAAAAAATCATGTGAATCCGTAATGTCTAAAGTAGTTTGTTTATATATTGACAAAATAGAGTGAAGCAGAAAGGCACTAGTTCACGTCTCTAATCAGCCTTACCTCACCAACCAACAACCATGCTTTTCACATTGCCTTCTGCCACAATAGTACATACTTACCAACATATTGCAAAATAAATTCACCTTTCACTTAAACAACTATCATAATGTAGTATTACTTTTCTATATTTCCACTTGTTTGAAGGATAGTGTGTCGTGTGAATGAATCGCTTATTACAATCATCACATTGTCTTCCTCCCACACAGCATAATAACAACTTTTCATCCCTTTCTCTTAAAACAGATAAAACATCAAAGACAGTCATTTCTAATTTCTAAGGAAATGGATTTCGAGGAAATTGTGATGAAGAACAATATTAATTTACTTAAGATGGAAGAACGATTTGAAACTTAATTTTTATGATTTTGTGAGACGACGAACAAAATGAACAATAATAATGAATGCTTAAAAAAGTGTGTTGCAAACATATATCAAGTGTGCTGCAAAACTTAGTAAAATTTGTTATGTTCATGCAGCATTGTCCCACTACCATGAATAAACAATGAAAACAACTATAAGCCCGACATGTACTATGATGAACACTGGAGAGATTTCTGTGTATTGGAATGGTATAAACATAAAGTATACATCAACAAAGTATTTTAAGAAAATAATATCAATCCATGACATACAATCATAGGTAGGATCACTTTGGCATAATTCTTTTCATCATAATTATCTTCGAACTTAATACATGAATGAGAATTATGGTCGTCTGATCTATCTAACCAACCCCACTAAGGCTTGGTGGTTTATTGTTTTGGTCCCTTTCATCTAGTAGAACAAGCCAATAAAACAATCTAATAAACCAGCATACAAAGATCAACATTTAATACAATATCATTGTAAAAGGGTGAAGAAGAAAACTACAAAATGTATATAAAATATTATAAAATATTATAAAATATTAGAATTAAATGGTCTAAATATTGAAAAATGGGTAAGCATGCAATGCATTACATGCAAGATGCATAAAAAAATTCTACTTCAACTAAACAAAAGGAGTAAACGTAAACTTCCACAAACTCACCTCACCAATTTCAGGATTTCCCCCAGGCTTTGAAGTAATCCTGCCAAGCATTTGCAAACCCACAAGAAAAGCAGAAGTATACAACCTCATTCAGCAAATCGCAAACCCACTCATATCAGCTCAAAAACTGAACAAAATAGAACAAATCGCAAATGCACAACCTCATTCAGCAAATCGTGAAAAAATGACACTTAACAAGCAAGATTACCTAAATAGAAATTGAAATAGCTGATTGAAATGATTTATAAAGAGAATAGAACTTACTCACTATTACAAATCGCGAAGTGAAACGAGAGAGATAAATGTAGGGTTGTTCGAAATTGAATGTAGGGTTTTGGGAGATTAGGGTTTGTTGAAGATAGTAGAGAGAAAAGAGTTTAAGAAATGCAATGAAAAAGAAAAGGTTTCTCAGTGTTTGTGGAAGGAGGTGTAGTTGCATTTTTATGGTACAAAACTACAGGGCAAAACTTTACATCTTTGTGCATTTAATTTATTTTAAAAGAATATAATATTTTTAGAAATATTGACACTTTAACTGAGTGTCAGAATAGATATTGAGTATCAGAATATATATTGAAAAAAATGTTTATTTATTATCACGTGTCTCTTTAATATTTCTATATACAAAGTGAAAATATTTGTATGATTTATTTATTGAAAATATATATAAATCAAACTAAACCAACTAATTTTAATTTGTTTTTTTTTTCTTGTTTAAAAATCAAATCAAGCACTAACTATACCTTTGGACTAAAATTGTTGAAAAGTTTACAATTTAAGAGTGTACGATTGATTGAGGTAATAAATATTTCTCTCAAATTAATTAATTAAATTTAATATTTTTATATTTTCTAAATAAAAATAAGAATAATTAAAATAAATTAATTATAATTTATTATAAAAATTATGCAGCAAATGAATGTTTGCCATTAATCAATTAGTTAATGATGAGAATAATTACAATACACTAATTATAATTTTGTGACACTTTGATGTTATACTTTATTTACATAATTGAGTTGCTAAATAAGTCGTTATAACGTATAGTTCATACATTAAATAAATATTAATCATTAATCCATTAGTTAAAATTAATATGTTTTTATATTATCTAAATAAAAATGAGCATAATTACAATACACTAATTATAATTTATTATAAAAATTTTATGCGAAACAAATATTTGTCACTAAATAATTAGTTAACATTAATATTTTTTAATACCGTCAACATAAAGATGAGAATAATTATAATACACTAACTATAATTTTTCACACTTTAATTTTAATGTTATTTTTGTGGAAATGAGTCGCTAAATAAGTAGTTAGAACGTGCAATTTAACCATGAGATAAATATTTGTCTTTAATGAATTAATTAAATTTAGTATATATTTTATATCTTCTACCTAAAGATGTCACTCATGTTGAACTACTTTAGTAGCACTACTAAGACGTGGGTGTGGGTGTGGGTGTGTGCATTTTAACCCATGACACTCTATCTTCATTCTATACTTATTTAAATCTTCTACATAGAATTGAAAATGATAATGCCAGTTGTCACTTTTTAAATTTAATCATCACAGATAATATAAGTTATCGTTGATAAATTTTTTAAAATAATTATAATACAAATAATAAATTATTTTTTATGAGATTGAATTATCATATACGAGACAAAATCTTAATGATAAAAATTTCAAAATAATTATCATACAAGAGACAAATACTATCATACAAAGGACATAGAATAATTAATGAATCTAGATGGTTCTATATCATAGAATTGTATGTTACGTTATTGAAAATATATTAAATCGTCATTTTTTAGTTTAAAAATCTGAGTGGGGGACTAATACTGTCGACATATAAAGTATGGGGATCAATTCCGTGAATCAATATAAATATAGAACCAAAACTGTAATTAAGTCTTATTTTTTGGTTCATACCCTTGCAATTTTCAAAAACTTTTTAAAACATCGTTGATGTATTTTTTTAATTAAAAAAAGGGTGATGTGGCCAAATTGTGCGGATGTATCATGTAGTGGTAAGCATTTTTTAAAATTAAAAATAAATAAATTAACTCATTAAATTATTTGATTAAAAACTTAAAACTTAAAACTTAACTTTCAAAATGAATTTTTTTTATATTTTTAATTTAATTAATGACATATAAATAATTAATGTATCTAGATGACTATATATTATAAAATTGTATTTTACATTATTTATAATATGTCAAATCGTCATTTTTTTTTTCACAAATTTGAGAGAGGGACCCAAATTTTCAACTTTTAAAATATAAGATTATTTATTTGAATTGAATAAGAGATGAACCAAAATTTCAATTAAACGTAAAATCTGAATATATGGCATCACTAACATGGGTAGTTGTTGGTTTGTAGGACTCATACACAAGAAGCCTAACATTTTTATAAATATCTTTATGGTCCACTTTCATTGTCAGCAACCCTATGTGATGTTGTGCTTTGTAGACCTCTCTCCTTGTTTCCTCTGGAACCAACAAAGAGACGAATTTTCCTCTAAAATCAGAAAGCTCACAAATAGGAAAATTGCAATTAGATAAAGAAAGACTATGTGTGAGAAAGCACAAATCATACAATAAAGCTCTTTAACGTATTGAGACAAAATCTCTCTTATGGTTTTAATGATAACAAAATTGTCTAAAAGATTATGATTGTGGTTAATGACTAATTTGTGCTTTTGAGTGAATTCTAATAAGAAAACATGTTATTAATCAATAAGACAAAAAGGAGAAAAATCTTATTCAAATCTGGAAGATTGAAATATGAGAGGATGACCTCGTAAAGAGGATGAAACTTCAAAATTGTAAAAATCTCATCCTCACTAAATCAAATGTTTTTTATTCATTAAGAGCAGACAAAGTAGTATGAATAAATAAAACATTTGATATAAAGAAGTCAGAAGGAAAAATGGATAGGTACGAGGTTGGATTGTACTAGGTTGGAGGATCGTTCTATAAAGTCCACATCATTCACAAATGTTGAAAGCAGCCCATCCTATCATGTGCAAATGCTAAAAGCAGACCTATATATCATTCTTGTATGATTGAAAACGATGTAGAGTCAATCTACAGAAATGCAACAACAAACAAACACAAAATAAAAGCCTTCACATGTCTTGAAGAAAGGAATTCGGAACCACGTGCAAGAGGATGGGATGTACGAGGTACGAGGATGGCAGCACAATGTAAGAGGATGTTATTGGTGATACACAAAGTGTAATCATCCTCTGTGAGAGGTTGATCAATTTAATCATTAGTAAAATCTCACAAGTGTGTGAGGACTGGACGTAGTCTTCTTTGGGTGAACCAGTATAAATGTTGTGTGTGTCATTCTCTACATTTTATCTTTCTTTCACTTAACACAAGTTTATATACTTGTCGTCACCTTGATTCCCCCATTTTGACGAAAAAAAAGAAGACACATAAGCTTGAAAAATGTTAAGTTATATTTCGAAGCACAACTTTCACAATGAATCTAGACCATATCAATAATCATTCAATTGTCTTATTTAAATATGTTAAACTTTAAGTGAACATTGGATTCTCTAATTTTAAAAAAGAAACAACAATTTCAATGTGTAAACCTAAATTTAAATAGTCCATACAAAAGACACATCGAATTCTTTTAGTAGTGAAGGTTAACATGATTTCAAAGTTAAAAAAATTGATGTTTGAAGTTCTACATGATCCCATGTATGTCAAAAAAAAAAAAAACGATGGATAAATAAATATTTGAATTTAAAAGTGTTTTTCTCATATATATATATATATATATATATATATTAATCAAAATAACCTTAATAATGGCCACCATTTTTTCACAATAACAATCATATTCTTCATTTGATCTTCCATACAACATAGCTATTAAATATTAGTTCAGATAGATAAAATGTAAAATAAAATTTAACTATTAAAAAATTGCTTGATTTAGTATTTCAAAAATTTAATTTAGTTCAAAAATTCTATAATAAATCAAATTTATTAACAATAAATTACATATTTCTTCAAATTATGCATACACTTCCTCTTGTAGAAAATATAGTTATCAATTTCAAATTCATTTGAACAAATCAATAAATCGTTTGCTTGTAACATAATACAAATAAAATATAACAAATATCTAATAAATTTTTAATATACATCTTTCAATAAAATATTGTGTTTCATAATGCATTTACAATTTAATTTTTGGAAGGGAACTTAATTAAAATAATTGTCAAATTATTTTTTTAATGTAATCTTAATTAATTTATTTCGATTTTGTTCTCAAATTAATTTTGAGTGGATCACTTTTAAGTCACATTTTTAAGACATTTTTAAACTAAAATAGTTATAATGAGAAGACTCTTTTAAAGTTATTACACTAATTCATTCTTATTTTTTGGTGAAAAACTTTCATGTATTTTATTTCTTAAATTTATAAATATATATATATATATATATGTGTGTGTGTGTTAAGCGACACATATTTTAGTAAAGAGAAAGTATTTTTAAATTTATAGGTTCAACTCAGACAATTTATCTTTTAAATATATTTTTAGTTTCTATTTTTAAATCAACATCGGTGTATTTTTTAAAAAAATTACGTAATATTTAAAATATTATAAACACTTCACTTATAAAAATTTATCATTTTTTAACTTTATAAAGTAAACTTTTTGTGGCAAAAAATTCATATTAGTTCAATATTTATTGTTTATGTTAAATATAGAGGACAAAAAGAGTGTCACATACTTCAATCAATTAAATAATTGACAGTAGCACATATTCCATTTTTAATGATTTCAGTAACTTTATATTAATGATATGTATTAATCTGACCATCATAGATAAATATCACAAGTTTATGTACTTGCGGTCACCTAGATTCACTGTGTAGGTTGTGCATATGCACTCAAATTACAATAAACAACATCCAGTAAATCCGTCGAGTTTTAATATAAAATTAAGTGAAAAAAGTGAGATTAATTTCTCAATTGTTTGATTTAAATGAAAGTGAAAGAAAAGAAAAATGTATATTTAATAATAATGACAAATAGATGCCTATATTATATACATACACTTTTTTTTGTTTTTGCGTTAGAAATGATAATAAATGTGATCACAAACTTACACAAGAGGTCTCAAATTTTAGTTCAAAGACAAAATATTCAATCTAATGATAAGACACTTATAGACGTCTTGATAAGAGTTTAATTTTCTTGTATTGTTAATATAAAAAATTTTACACAATCGATATACCATGTTAACAGTGAGAGTGTAAAATATTTTACACAATTGTCACATCATGATAAATTTTGTATGTGACCTTATAAATAATTATGACAAAAGTAAAAAATCAGTAAAGATCTAATAATTTTTTAAAAAAATAATAATATAACAGATGCAATTGATTAAGAATGTAAAAATTCATTTACATTTAAATATAAATTAAAATTTTCTAATAAAGGCCATAATTTTTTTGTGGAACAATATAACACCCGATTTAAAAAAATGGAAAATAGTTTGCGTCTGCATTTTTACTTATTTTCTTATTGTTCAATTTATTGAAAGTGAAATATATCACATAAGAATAAAAGTAATGCACTGGTATTACAAAGTTGTTTTATATTGTTATCAATTATAAATCGCCTGGCCACTACATTGAATAGTAAAAGATTGAATGAAAGTCTAAAATTTATATTATTAATACACCATTCTTTGCATCCATATCCCATTTATATAGTGATGGGAGTAAAGGAAATTTTTTACATATCAAACTAAAGGTAATAACTTTTAGGGTCTCTTATATATTCACAGCAAAATGCTCATTGACAATAAATTAATTGTTTATAATTTAGGGTCTCTTATATATTTACAACAAATGATAATGTGACACCATAAACCCCAAAATAATATATATAATAAATTATATCACATTCGTATAAAATTTGCAGCGGATAAATAAAAACATTATTTTTCAAGAAAATACAAAAAAATTTATTTTTAATTAGGATATCACATTTCTCAAAAATAAAAAGAACACTTTAAACTTATTTTCTCCATTAAAATAGTGCAATCTCGATAAGCTTGATTTAAGTGTAATTACTTGATTTAATTTTAAAAACTTTATAGTACTTATAAGATTTTCATACAAAAATTCGTTTCAAATTAAATAAGTAAAATACAAATTAAAACCCTTATTCCCAGTATCACCTATCAGAGCGGGGTTCCTCCCAAACTTGAACTTCAAGATTTATTAACTTGTAATAACTGCGATTTCGCAAACGCAGGGCCATGCCAGTCAAACACAAACAACGAAGGAGGAGAGTTTTGAAATCATGATAACAGTATAATACAAGTAAGAAGAACACGCAAACAATTATAATAGAACCGTATCATTACACAAACATTCCATCAGGAAAATATCACATCAAAAAGTCAAAATCACTCAAGGAAAATCAATAAATTTCACTATAACATCAAATCGTCTAAGATAAATTATCACCATGCACGATACATATTAATCACAACAAAATAATCACAGTAAAATGCAATGCTATGCATGAGCTTAGACTTTACTTCACAATGTGGTACCATTCTAACTTTGAAGTACTTGGTTAGGAGGCTTGATACTATGCCACCATCCAGGTGGACGGATAATTCAAATTGGCCTTGTCCTCATAGATCCCCTCAACTCAACCCGAGATGCATATACATGACAGTCGAGGTAAACATGTGTTGCATGGTAGCTCCCGACATTTGGAGTGCTACCTCCAAGTCACATAGGAATTCCCAACCCAAATACCTAACAATCTTGCCTTAAGGCTCGACAGCAGACCGCCACGATCAGGCTCATTCAGGCTTGTCAGGCCCTACCTATATGTTGACAAAATAATCTTCACTTCACAAATTCACAATATTTATTTTCTCCCCTCGTAGATATATGATAGTCCTTTAAAACCGTCATCTCAAACACATGTTGAAATCACCATTATTTCATCAACTATGGGCTTAATTAAATATTCTCATCACGGTTTAGAGCATCACTATCATTAATCATACATCATCATCATCACATAAACTCATCACAAATTTATAGCATCACTATCATCAATCAAACATTATCACATAAACTTATCACAAATTTAAAACATCACAATTATTAATCGTACATCATCATCATCATCACATAAAATTATCACAACACATCCATATTTTGTTATCACATCACATAAACTCATCTAATCACACATATATATAAATTTAATTCGACATCTAATATCACAATAATATCAATATCACGCATTCAAAGAAATTAAATCAATCAACACCCTACAAATATTTCTATTCTATATTTTAATCTCACAATTTCCATATTTGCACATTAATTAATTTATCCCTCAAAGGGCTACTGCTATACTTAGCGAGCCTCAGATGAATCGGTGGGAAATACGGGTTTCCTGTTCATCTCACAATATATTATACTCATGAATTTAAACGCTCTCTCACCCCTTACCTTATTTCGACGCTTTCACACGCGAATACGATTCCGCGAGCAAACAGCCTTTGTTCATTGACTTTTTGTCCTTCAATCGACCATAAATCTGAAAACCAATCAGTGGATAATATAGCCACTTTTCACACGGTCGTTTTGACGTTGGTTTCACTCAAATTGGACTTACGGTGAAGGAGAACGGTACAAAATAACGAACTCTACAAATCAAATTTGGGCGAAAATGGAGAAAGTTTATTGGAAGAGTTATCGATCACTGGTGTCAAACGATAAGTTATTGTTGTGTTTCCTCTTTGGTTTTACCGCTGCCCTTCCAACTCCCTTCCGTTTTTTGTTTGTTTTCTTTTATTAACAATTAGGGTTCACACATGAGTCAAACCCATTGGTCCTTTTCTTTATGTTTTTGTTTTACTGTTATTATTTTTATTTTGCTAAAACAAAATTAATAATTATTTCATCTCCTTTTTAATATTCTTCCAAACAAAGTTTTCCAAACATTACTAATATTTTCTAAATTAGAGTAATTAAAAAAATCAATATAAAAAAAGATATTACTAATAATTGAAATTATCACATTCAAAATAATATATACAATTATACTTATTTCTCAAAATACTCACATTCTTATAATATCAGCATATTAGAAAATAGTCAAAATTATAAAATAAATAAATATAACATCAATATTTTATATTAATTACTAAATCATATATAAAATCACAATGTCATGACAAATATATAAAAATAAACGAAATAAAACACAATATCAATTCTATCTCAAGATAATGATTTATAAAAAAATAACTAATAATAGAAAATAGTTATAAATAATTGAAATATAACTATGTGCATACTTAATATCAGTCAAACATGTAACACCCCGTTTTTCATAGCGAGGGTATATTTTTTTTTTAAAAGTAATTAAAAAACAAACAAAGAATTAAATCAGGAAATGCCTTTGGATAAATAATCGAGTCATTATAATTTACAAGCAGCGGAAAAGTTTCTCCAATTATAAATCCAAAACATTTACACAACAACAAATGGTACATGGAACCCATTCAAATAAGATGTCAAACTGACAATATTAGTATAAGTACAGTTTTCCAAACTAAAAATACTCCAATCCAAAAAGAAGGACACCTAGTCCCTATACATCATCCTAATCTGATCATCCTACCAAAAAGCTATACACCCTGAGTGATCTCCACGCGCCCCGTGAGATCCTCCTAACGTGACTGCAGTCAAGCGTTCCCATCTCCATTCCCGTCTGTAGGGTACGAACCGGTAGGACCGTCCTGACTCTCATCTGAGGGCAAAGCCCAGATTTCCACAATAATTGTAAAGGGTCACCAACCAAAAAAAATAACAGTTAACACATAACAATTAAGTTTTTAAATGCCCAAAATAACTTTTCAACTAAGCATGCACCTTAAAAGGGTTTCCATATGCCAAACATGCATAAACAAGGTTGAGAAATGAAGTTTTTAACAAAACAACATTGTTGTATTCGAATACAACATCTCTGTATTCGAATACAAGGCTGTTTCAGCATTCAGCAAAAAAAACAGCATGTCTGTATTCGAATACAACAGTCTGTATTCGACTACACAGCAAGTCAGTAGCAAAATGTATTCGAATACAGCAGTCTGTATTCGACTACACAGTAAGTCAGTGGCAAAAACAGCATGTCTGTATTCGAATACAACAGTCTGTATTCGACTACACAGCAAGTCAGTAGCAAAATGTATTCGAATACAGCAGTCTGTATTCGACTACACAGTAAGTCAGTGGCAAAAACAGCATGTCTGTATTCGAATACAACAGTCTGTATTCGACTACACAGCAAGTCAGTAGCAAAATGTATTCGAATACAGCAGTCTGTATTCGACTACACAGTAAGTCAGTGGCAAAAACAGCATGTCTGTATTCGAATACAACAGTCTGTATTCGACTACACAGCAAGTCAGTAGCAAAATGTATTCGAATACAGCAGTCTGTATTCGACTACACAGTAAGTCAGTGGCAAAAACAGCATGTCTGTATTCGAATACAACAGTCTGTATTCGACTACACAGCAAGTCAGTAGCAAAATGTATTCGAATACAGCAGTCTGTATTCGACTACACAGTAAGTCAGTGGCAAAAACAGCATGTCTGTATTCGAATACAACAGTCTGTATTCGACTACACAGCAAGTCAGTAGCAAAATGTATTCGAATACAGCAGTCTGTATTCGACTACACAGTAAGTCAGTGGCAAAAACAGCATGTCTGTATTCGAATACAACAGTCTGTATTCGACTACACAGCAAGTCAGTAGCAAAATGTATTCGAATACAGCAGTCTGTATTCGACTACACAGTAAGTCAGTGGCAAAAACAGCATGTCTGTATTCGAATACAACAGTCTGTATTCGACTACACAGCAAGTCAGTAGCAAAATGTATTCGAATACAGCAGTCTGTATTCGACTACACAGTAAGTCAGTGGCAAAAACAGCATGTCTGTATTCGAATACAACAGTCTGTATTCGACTACACAGCAAGTCAGTAGCAAAATGTATTCGAATACAGCAGTCTGTATTCGACTACACAGTAAGTCAGTGGCAAAAACAGCATGTCTGTATTCGAATACAACAGTCTGTATTCGACTACACAGCAAGTCAGTAGCAAAATGTATTCGAATACAGCAGTCTGTATTCGACTACACAGTAAGTCAGTGGCAAAAACAGCATGTCTGTATTCGAATACAACAGTCTGTATTCGACTACACAGCAAGTCAGTAGCAAAATGTATTCGAATACAGCAGTCTGTATTCGACTACACAGTAAGTCAGTGGCAAAAACAGCATGTCTGTATTCGAATACAACAGTCTGTATTCGACTACACAGCAAGTCAGTAGCAAAATGTATTCGAATACAGCAGTCTGTATTCGACTACACAGTAAGTCAGTGGCAAAAACAGCATGTCTGTATTCGAATACAACAGTCTGTATTCGACTACACAGCAAGTCAGTAGCAAAATGTATTCGAATACAGCAGTCTGTATTCGACTACACAGTAAGTCAGTGGCAAAAACAGCATGTCTGTATTCGAATACAACAGTCTGTATTCGACTACACAGCAAGTCAGTAGCAAAATGTATTCGAATACAGCAGTCTGTATTCGACTACACAGTAAGTCAGTGGCAAAAACAGCATGTCTGTATTCGAATACAACAGTCTGTATTCGACTACACAGCAAGTCAGTAGCAAAATGTATTCGAATACAGCAGTCTGTATTCGACTACACAGTAAGTCAGTGGCAAAAACAGCATGTCTGTATTCGAATACAACAGTCTGTATTCGACTACACAGCAAGTCAGTAGCAAAATGTATTCGAGAAATTTAATCGGCATTAAAATATCTTTTTGATCATAAAAACCCCAAAATATTATTAACTTTGGCTAAAAAGCCTCCGAGCCAAAATCCAAAATATACATAAGTACATAAAGTGTACTTTAAAATTATGGGTCTTACAAAACACATATAAAAATATTACATTAATTTGGTACGAGTATATTCACATAAAATCGCATAAAATCTTTTTCTTTAAAATATATATTACACTAAAATAGTATTATTTTTTAAAAAATAGATCAAAGAGTAAAATATAATATTTATTATTTATATCACTCATGTAATCTAATATTTATAAAAATAGCACAACAAAGAAATCACCTATATAACAAAAGTTAGTCCGAAAATTTATCATCGTATATTCTAAAATAATTTTAACATTAAATCAATTATTTAAAATCGTACTTAACTAATAAAATAGTTTATTATAAAATTTAGGGTGTTACAGATAACATGAAAGTTGATTGTTTATAATTGATGGTCTCTTATATGTTGACAGCAAAATGCTCATTGACATCACAGTGTATATGAACAATTCAAAATCACAAACAAAAGAAAACATAATCAAGTAAAAAAGTACTCTAACACCTTATTTAGAGCACACCTTGTTTAGAGGTTTGACAAACAAAACAGCAAAAAAAATGATAGAATTTAAGGGTTGATTTTTAGCTAACCACCCAAACATAATCAATAGATCATAAAATAAAAAACTTAAACATTTATAAATATATACCATGGTCTATAAGGCCATGCGTGCAACCCAAGGTCCTTAGCTAATCCATCCAATAAAGATTCGGTGCTAAAGAATGGTATAACATAATCTTAATCTCCACTGCACAAAAAATTGTTTAGCTTTAAAAATATAGAACATTAACAAACCAAGGAAAATAATATGATGCAAGGACTAACTAAAAAGTTAGAGAAAAAAATTACTAACCTAAATACCGTAACTCCAACACCTGATTTGACAAGTGTTCTAGAAGAGATATGGTTGAATTTTCAATACTTTTACAGTCATACCAAATAGCTCTGTAATAAAATGAAAATGATATTAGCAATCAATACAGATCTAATAAAATATATCAATTTTTTTAATAAAAATTTGAATTTATTTCCAATTTAAAAGATAATTCAGAAGTCCATTTACTGTGAAGACAAAATCGATGATAATTTTATTTAATATGACTTTATTTCATCAATCTAAATAAAACAAGGTAGTTTGAAGTTATAATAATAAAGTTCTAAACTCTAATGATAATCAAATTTCAATTGATAAAACTTACCCACAAGTTTGCCACGAGGAAATCCTAGTATGGAGAGCTTTTTGAACTCCTTTCTTATTCAAGTAATTAAATATTTTGTCTTCGACACAAAAAACACTCTTCTTTTCTCCATGCTAAACCATACATAAAAGAAAGCATAAGAGTACGAACAAGAGAACAAAAGAGAATTTATATAAAAAGAGAAGGGATGAAGTGTATTATACAGGTAGAGTCCATATGTGTTGTCCTAGTGGTCGGCACATATCCTGACTAACATCGAAATAATTGATGTAGCTACCAACCTATACAAAAATAATAAAGTGTTAGTCTAATGGAAGGGTTTTATCTTCTATGTTCAAATAACAGAATATAAAAAATATATATCTACTAACCTCCCGATTCAATCGTTCAACAACTTCTACACAACTGGAAGTAACCATTCCACTTCTATATACCCTTGTAATTTGGGAACAGTTGCAAACTTCTGTGACTAACTCATAGGTTGAATATGTTATCAACCCATGAGACAAAAAAAAATTGCCTCCTAGTTCAAAACCATAATTGGACAAGAATAAGCCTAGGGAGGACGAAAATGACCTAAATGTTCATCCAATGACACAAACACACCTATTGGATGCACAAGATTGGTTAAAAACCCTAATTGGACAAGAATAAGCATAGGGAGGACGAAAATGACCTAAATGTTAATCCAATGACACAAATGAACTTATTGGTTGCACAAGATTGGTTAAAACCCCTAATTGGACAAGAATAAGCTTAGGGAGGACGAAAATGACCAAAATGTGAATCCAATGACACAAACACACCTATTGGATGCACACGGTTGGTTAAAAACCTTAATTGTACAAGAATAAGCCCAGGGAGGACGAAAATGACCTAAATGTTCATCCAATGACACAAACACACCTATTGGATGCACAAGATTGGTTAAAAACCCTAATTGGACAAGAATAAGCCTAGGGAGGACGAAAATGACGTAAATGTTCATCGAATGACACAAATGAACTTATTGGATGCACAAGATTGGTTAAAAAATATAATTGGACAAGAATAATCCTAACACTACGCCAAAAATGACATTTAACAGCGCCACTTTTATAGCGCTTGCTAAACACAAACGCTGTTGTAAATGTATTTTAAAAATAACGGAGCCTTTTACAGCGCTTTTGTTCACAATCGCTGTAAAACAAGCGTTGTTGTAGGTCATATAACGTTTGCGCATAACGTTATAAGGCTTTTACAGCGCTTGTCAAAAAAGCGCTGTTAAATGAAGCGCTTTCGTGTATCAGTTACATCGCTTTTTTCACAAGCGCTGTAAACACATGCGCTTTCAAATATTTGAACTACCTAATACATCGCTTTTTGCACAAGCGTTGTAAAATACACGCGCTTTCATTGAATTTAACTACCTATTATAGCGCTTTTTTCACAAGCGCTGTAAACTACATCTTTCAAATAATTATATACATTGGAAACCCTCATATCCTCTACATCTTTCAAATAATTATATACGTTGGGAACCCTAATATCCTCTACGTACTGTGCGGCCATCTACGTTGTCTAAGGTATTTTTTACACATGATCTGTTATGTTTTGAAATTGTCAAAAATTGTCAAAAACTCATACCACATGATCAGTTCTATTTTGAAATTGTTAGTTGATATTGGTTTCTTTTTGAAACTTGTTGATATGTTTGGAAAGCTTATTATTTTTGTAACTGCATTTATATAGGTGGTATAATATGGATAGGAAGTGGATGTCAGCCAATCGATTGTCAAAAGAGTATGAAATTGGAGTGAAGGAGTTTGTTGAGTTTGTAGTGAAGAATGCAAAAGATCCAAATAGAGTAGTTTGTCCTTGTTTAAAATGTTGTTTTGGAAAACGTGTAAGAGAAGATGAATTAGAAGGACATCTAGTATGTAATGGAATTGATCAAAGCTACACATGTTGGATAAGACATGGTGAGAAAAAAAAAGGAAACATTAATTTTGAGAATAGTTCTACATATGCTTCAACTGATTTCGATACAGATACATATGAGCCGGACCGAGTTGATGAGATCGCAAAAGCAGTTGAAGAAGATCTTCGAGATTGTCCTAAAATGTTTGAAAGTTTGTTGAGTGATGCAGAGAAAGAATTATATAATGGTTGTACTAAATTCACAAGACTGTCGGTGATATTAAAGTTGTACAACTTAAAAGCGAGTAATGGATGGTCTGATAAAAGCTTTACAGAATTATTAACACTCATAAAAGATATGTTGCCAGATGATAATGAACTTCCCAGTCGAACCTACGAGGCTAAACGGATTTTGTGTTCTATTGGAATGAGTTACGAAAGGATTCATGCGTGTCCTAACGGTTGCATTTTATTTCGAAACGAATATGAACTACTTAAGGCGTGTCCGAAATGCAATGTCTCTCGATATAAGAAGAAAGAATCTACTCCAGCAAAAGTCGTGTGGTATTTTCCTATAATACCAAGATTTAGGCGCATGTATCGCAGTGAAGAAGATTCAAAACACTTGACATGGCATGCAGATGAAAGAATTAGAGATGGAATGTTTCGACACCCTGCAGATTCCCCACAATGGGCAAAAATTGATCACGAGTATCCTGAATTCGGGATAGAGTCAAGAAATCTAAGACTTGCACTTTCTACTGATGGAATGAATCCACATGGTCTTCAAAGCATCTCACATAGCACGTGGCCTGTGATTTTGGTAATATATAACCTACCTCCATGGTTATGTATGAAGCGTAAGTTTATGATGTTGTCTCTGTTAATTTCTGGACCCAAACAACCGGGGAATGATATCGACGTATACTTGACTCCTCTAATCGAAAATTTAAAAAGTATGTGGGAGACAGGTGTGGAAGTTTATGATGGGTATAAGAAAGAATGTTTCAATTTAAGGGTTATGTTGTTCGGCATAATTAATGATTTTCCAGCATATGGTAATTTATCAGGATATAGCATTAAAGGTCAGTGTGCATGTCCTATATGTGAAGAGAGTACAAATTGGATGCGGTTGAAACATTGTAAGAAGAATGTGTTTCTTGGACATCGTAGATTTTTACCTTATAGTCATCAGTATCGTGGGTGGAGAAATGCATTCAATGGAAAATCAGAGGAAGGTAAAGCTCCTTTAGCACCGACTGGATATCAAATACTTGAAAAAGTACAAGGTTTGACCAATAAATTTGGCAAACCTTTTGCGGGAGAGCTGGTGAAAACTGGGTGGAAGAAAAAGTCAATTTTCTTTGAATTGCCATATTGGAAGTCATTGTATGTAAGACATTTCCTCGATGTGATGCATATTGAAAAAAATGTATTTGAAAGTGTTATTGGTACGTTACTCAATGTTCCAGGAAAGTCTAAAGATGGCGTCAATGCAAGATTGGACTTGGTCGATATGGGAATAAGAAATGAACTGGCTCCAGTAAAGAAAGGAAATCGCACATATCTACCTCCAGCCGCTCATACTCTATCTAGAAAGGAAAAAATTGTTTTATGTAAATTTCTACACGAAGTTAAAGTTCCAGAAGGATACTCTTCGAACATTAAAAATTTGGTTTGTATGAAAGACCTCAAGTTAAAAGGTTTGAAGACCCATGATTGTCATATTATAATGGAGCATTTGCTACCAATAGGTATACGTTCCATTTTACCTGAAAAAGTTCGACTAGCCTTAACTAGATTATGTTTCTTCTTCAGGGAAATTTGTAGTAAAGTGATCGACCCTCAGAAATTACCGACATTGCAGAGGGAAATTGTTGTTACTTTGTGTGAGCTTGAAATGTATTTCCCACCATCGTTTTTTGATATAATGGTTCACCTTACTGTTCATCTGGTTAAGGAGACACAACTTTGTGGGCCAGCTTATATGAGATGGATGTATCCGATAGAACGATATATGAAAATATTAAAAGGGTACGTAAAAAGTAGAAGTCGACCAGAAGGTTGTATTGCTGAACGATACATTGTTGAAGAGGCTGCTGAATTTTGTACTGAATATCTGTCCAATGTTGAATCCATAGGGCTTCCCATGTCTCGTCATTCGGGAAGACTATCAGGAGAAGGGATAACTGGAAGGAGACTACTGACTATATCAAGGACAGAATGGGAGCAGGCACAATTGTATGTTCTGCACAATGATGATGAGGTTCAACCGTATGTTACAATACACATTGATCAGTTATCTCGTTTGAACATGAATAGGAATCAAAATTGGATAACTCGAGAGCACAATCGAAGTTTTGTAACATGGTTAAAAAATCACATAATGTCAAAATTTGATATAGACCCCGGATCAATTTCAAATAGATTGAGGTGGCTAGCAAATGGTCCGAGCTTACATGTCTTTTCTTACACTGGTTATGTTATTAACGGCTACACATTTTATACCAAAGAACAAGATGATCAGACCACTATGCAAAATAGTGGAGTCACTCTCGTAGCTGAAGCGATGCATGTCTCAAGTGCAAAAGACAAAAACCCAATATATGCAAATCTATCATATTTTGGGGTTATCGAGCGCATATGGGAGTTAGACTACACAATGTTTCGTGTTCCCATATTTGGTTGCAAGTGGGTCGATAATAATAATGGCGTTCGGATTGATGAGTCAGGATTCTTGCTTGTCGATTTTAATAGGGTGGGATACAAAGACGAGCCTTTTATTTTAGCGTCGCAAGCTCAACAAGTGTTTTATGTCACTGATCCTTCTAATGATAAATGGTCTGTTGTCCTATCGACCAATAAAATAAGTGATGATAACAATAATGATGAAGATGTTGGTAATGATCTTTTATTTGCAACATCACAACAACCACATGAAATTGATTCAACTGATGATGGTTTATATCTTAGAGATGATCATGATGAGGGAATTTGGATTAATCCATCGTTTCGTATTGTAAATGGACAAACAAATGTGAATGTCACCAGGAAAAGAAGAAGGGCATCTTAATGTATATATATGTTTAATTGTTTTATATAAGCTATGCATGTAATCTGAACTGTGTTATTGTAAATATGCATGTAATCTGAATTGAGTGTTTTATACTAAGTTCTGATTAATTTATTTTCTGATTAATTTATTTTCTGCTTATATTTAGCTTGATTTGAGTGTTTTATACCAAGTTCATGTAACAATGAGTGTTTTATATTTAGCTTGATTTACATGAACTGAACTGAATATAAATTAGTAATTTACATGAACTGAACTGAACTGAATAGAGAGATTCTCTTTTGCTCAGTGCATATATATATATAGATTCTTCAGAATACTCATTTCTAATAATTCATCATCTCCTAAAGTATTGTGATAAAGACAATGATAACAATATTTTTAATCCAATAAACAATGATAAAAATGTTTTTAATGTCATCCCAACCCAAATAAACCAAACACAAAAATAAAATAAAGAGACATTTTACAGCGCTTATCTTAAAAAGCGCTGTAAAAGATCCTTTTAAAAATGAGGTCTTTTACATCGCTTATTGGGAAAAGCGCTGTAAAAGAGCCTTTAAAAAAATTAAATAAGGACGCCTTTTACATCGCTTTTCAAACAAGCGCTTTTTAAACAAGCGCTGTAAAAGGGTTATAAAAAAGCGCCGTAAAAGGGTTACGTATATATAACAGTAACCGCTTCAGTTTACTCTTCATTACGTAAACATCACTATCATCTCAACCTTCATCGTTCTTCTCTTCTTTTGCAAACCCTATCATCCCGTCCATTAAGAACCTTATTTCCACGATCACCTCCTTCATTTCAAACCTTATTTCCATCCAAGATCATCTCTCCCATTTCACACAATATATTTTCATTGAAATACGTAACCCTCATTACGTATTTCTTCAATACCGTATTTCTGTGAACCATATTTCTGTGAACTTTCTGCGTTCCCTCTTTTCTTTACATTTCATCTTTCTTCGAACATACTGATACATGTTGAGCTTGTTTATAATAATGCATGATGCATGTTGAGCTTGTTGATGTTATACTAAACTGCATGTTGAACTTGTTGTAGTTAAATGGATACAAACAAATATATAGAATGTCAAAATGAAGCAGTTGACACCTCTAAGACTTATGAAAAAGAAGTCAAACGTGGTGCAACTATCATGCAAATGTTCATCGAATGACACAAACACACCTATTGGATGCACAAGATTCGATAAAAACCCTAATTGGTTTAGAATAAGCCTAGGGAGGACGAAAATGACCAAAATGTTAATCCAATAACACAAATGAACTTATTGGATGCACAAGATTGGTTAAAAACCCTAATTGGACAAGAATAAGCCTAGGGAGGACGAAAATGACGTAAATGTTCATCGAATGACACAAATGAACTTATTGGATGCACAAGATTGGTTAAAAACCCTAATTGGACAAGAATAAGCCTAGGGAGGACGAAAATGACGTAAATGTTCATCGAATGACACAAATGAACTTATTGGATGCACAAGATTGGTTAAAAACCCTAATTGGACAAGAATAAGCCTAGGGAGGACGAAAATGACGTAAATGTTCATCGAATGACACAAATGAACTTATTGGATGCACAAGATTGGTTAAAACCCCTAATTGGACAAGAATAAGCTTAGGGAGGACAAAAATAACCTAAATGTGAATCCAATGACACAAACACACCTATTGGATGCACACGATTGGATAAAAACCCTAATTGGACAAGAATAAGCTTAGGGAGGACAAAAATAACCTAAATGTGAATCCAATGACACAAACACACCTATTGGATGCACACGATTGGATAAAAACCCTAATTGGACAAGAATAACCCTAGGGAGGACGAAAATGACCTAAATGTTCATCGAATGACACAAATGAACTTATTGGATGCACAAGATTGGTTAAAAACCCTAATTGGACAAGAATAAGCCTAGGAAGGACGAAAATGACCAAAATGTTCATCTAATGACACAAACACACCTATTGGGTGCACAAGAATGGTTAAAAACCCTAATTGGACAAGAATAAGCCTAGCGAGGACGAAAATGACCTAAATGTTCATCCAATGACACAATCACACCTACTGGATGCACAAGATTGGTTAAAAACCATAATTGGACAAGAATAAGCCTAGGGAGGAAGAAAATGACCTAAATGTTCATCGAATGACACAAATGAACTTATTGGATGCACAAGATTGGTTAAAAACCGTAATTGGACAAGAATAAGCCTAGGGAGGACAAAAATGACCTAAATGTTGATCCAATAACACAAACACACCTATTGGACACTCAAGATAGGTTCAAAATCCTAAATGGACTAGAATAAGCCTAGGGAGGACGAAAATGACCTAAATGTTCATCCAAAGACACAAACACACATATTGATGCACAAGATTGGTTAAAAACCCTAATTTGACTAGAATAAGCTTATGGAGGTCGAAAATATCATAAATGTTCATCCTATGACACAAACACGCTTATTGGAAGTAAAAGATTAGTTAAAAGCCATAATTGGACAAGAATAAGCCTAGGGAGCACGAAAATGACCTAAATGTTCATCCAACGACACAAACACACCTATTGGATGCACAAGATTGGTTAAAAACCCTAATTGGACAAGAATAAGCCTATGGAGGATGAAAATGACCTAAATGTTAATCCAATGACACAAACAAACTTATTGGATGCACATGATTGGTTAAAACCACTAATTGGACAAGAATAAGCTTAGGGTGGCCTAAATGACCAAAATGTTCATCCAATGACACAAACACCCCTATTAGATTCACAAGATTGGTTAAAAACCCTTATTGGACAAGAATAAGCCTAGGGAGGATGAAAATGACCTAAATGGTCATCGAATGACACAAATGAACTTATTGGATTCACAAGACTGGTGAAAAACCCTAATTGGACAAGAATAAGCCTAGGGAGGACGAAAATGACCTAAATGTTCATCGAATGACACAAATGAACTTATTGGATGCACACGATTGGATAAAAACCCTAATTGGACAAGAATAAGCCTAGGGAGGACGAAAATATCCGAAATTGTAATCCAATTACACAAATGAACTTATTGGATGCACAAGATTGGATAAAAACCCTAATTGGACAAGAATAAGCCTAGGGAGGACGAAAATGACCTAAATGTGAATCCGACGACACAGACACACCTATTGAATGCACACGATTAGTTAAAAACCCTTGTTGGACTAGAATAAGCATAGGGAGGACCAACAAGACCTAAATGTTCATCCGATGACACAATCACACCTATTGGATGCACAAGATTGGTTAAAAACCCTAATTGGACAAGAATAAGTCTTGGGAGGACGAAAATGACCTAAATGTTCATCCAATGACACAATCACACCTATTGGATGCACAAGATTGGTTAAAAACCCTAATTGGACAAGAATAAGCCAAGGGAGGACAAAAATGACAAAAATGTTCATCAATGACACAAACACACCTAATGGATGCACAAGATTGGTTAAAAACAATAATTGGACAAAAATAAGCCTACGGAGGACAAAAATGAGCAAAATGTTCATCCAATGACACAAACACACTTATTGGATGCACAAGATTGGTAAAAACCCTTATTGGACTCGAATAAGCCTAAGGAGGACAACAATGACCTAAATATCCATCCTATGACACAAACACACCTAGTGGATGCACAAGATTGGTTAAAAACCCTAATTGGACAAGAATAAGTCTTGGGAGGACGAAAATGACCTAAATGTTCATCCAATGACACAATCACACCTATTGGATGCACAAGATTGGTTAAAAACCCTAATTGGACCAGAATAAGCCTAGGGAGGACGAAAATGACCTAAATGTGAATCCAATGAGACAAACACACTTATTGGATGCAGAAGATTGGTTAAAACCCTAATTGGACTAGAATAAGCCTAGGGAGGACAAAAATGACCTAAATGTTCATCCAATGACACAAACACACCTAATGGATGCACAAGATTGGTGAAAAAACCCTAATTGGACAAGAATAAGCCTAGGGAGGACGAAAATGAGCTAAATTTTCATCGAATGACAAATGAAATTATTGGATTCACAACATTGGTTAAAAACCCTAATTGGACAAGAATAAGCCTAGGGAGGACGAAAATGACCTAAATGTGAATCCAATGACACAAACACACCTATTGATTGCTCAAGATTTGTTAAAATCCCTTGTTGGACTAGAATAAGCATAGGGAGGACGAAAATGACCTAAATGTTCATCCAATGACACAACAACACCTATTGGATGCAAAAGATTGGTTAAAAACGCTAATTGGACAAGAATAAGCCTAGGGAGGACGAAAATGACCAAAATGTTCATCCAATGACACAAACACACCTAATGGATGCACAAGATTGGTGAAAAAACCCTAATTGGACAAGAATAAGCCTAGGGAGGACGAAAATGACCAAAATGTTCATCCAATGACACAAACACACCTAATGGATGCACAAGATTGGTGAAAAAACCCTAATTGGACAAGAATAAGCCTAGGGAGGACGAAAATGACCAAAATGTTCATCCAATGACACAAACACACCTAATGGATGCACAAGATTGGTGAAAAAACCCTAATTGGACAAGAATAAGCCTAGGGAGGACGAAAATGACCAAAATGTTCATCCAATGACACAAACACACCTATTGGATTCACAAGATTTGTTAAAAACCCTAACTGGACAAGAATATGCCTAAGAAGGACGAAAATGGCCTAAATATTCATCCAATGACACAAATGAACTTATTGGATGCACAAGATTGGTTAAAAACCCTAATTGGACAAGAATAAGCCTAGGGAGGACGAAAATGACCAAAATGTTCATCTAATGACACAAACACACCTATTGGATTCACAAGATGTGTTAAAAATCCTAATTGGACAAGAATAAGCCTAGGGAGTACGAAAATTACCTAAATGTGAATCCAATGCGACAAATACACTTATTGGATGCACATGATTGGTTAAAACCCTAATTGGACTAGAATAAGCCTAGGGAGGACAAAATGACCTAAATGTTCATCCAATGACACAAACACACCTAATGGATGGCCAAGATTGGTGAAAAAACCCTAATTGGACAAGAATAAGCCTAGGGAGGACGAAAATGACCAAAATATTCATCCAATGACACAAATGAACTTATTGGATGCACAAGATTGGTTAAAAACCCTAATTGGACAAGAATAAGCCTAGGGAGGACGAAAATGACCTAATTGTGAATCCAATGACACAAACACACCTATTGGAAGCTCAAGATTTGTTAAAATACCTTGTTGGACTAGAATAAGCCTAGGGAGGACGAAAAGGACCTAAATGTTCATCCAATGACACAATCACACCTGTTGGATGCACAAGATTAGTTAAAAAAGCTAATTGGACAAGAATAAGCCTAGGGAGGACGAAAATGACCAAAATGTTCATCCAATGACACAAACACAACTATTGGATGCACAAGATTGGTTAAAAACCCTAATTGGACAAGAATAAGCCTAGAGAGGACAAAAATGACCTAAATGATCATCGAATGACACAAATGAACTTATGGAATGCATAAGAATAAGCCTAGGGAGGACAAAAATGACCTAAATGTGAATTCAATGAAACAAACACACTTATTGGATGCACAAGATTTGTTAAAACCCTAATTGGACTAGAATAAGCCTAGGGAGGACGAAAATGACCAAAATATTCATCCAATGACACAAACACACCTATTGGATGCACAAGAATGGTTAAAAACCCGAATTGGACAATAATAAGGCTAGGGAGGACGAAAATGACCTAAATGTTCATCGAATGACACAAATGAACTTATTGGATGCACAAGATTGCTTAAAAACTGTAATTGGACAAGAATAAGCCTAGGGAGGACAAAAATGACCTAAATGGGAATCCAATGATACAAACACACTTATTGGATGCAAATGATTGGTTAAAACCCTAATTGGACTAGAATAAGCCTAGGGAGGACAAAAAAGACCTAAATATTAATCCAATGACCCAAACACACCTATTGGACGCACAAGATAGGTTCAAAACCCTAATTGGACTAGAATAAGCCTAGGGAGGACGAAAATGACCTAAATGTTCATCCAATGACACAAACACACATGTTGATGCACATGATTGGTTAAAAACCCTAATTGGACACAAACACGCCTTTTGGATGCACAAGATTGGTTAAAAACCCTTATTGACAAGAGTAAGCCTAGGGAGGACGAAAATGACCTAAATGTGAATCCAATGACACAAACACACCTATTGGATGCACAAGATTGGTTAAAAACCCTTGTTGGAATAGAATAAGCCTAGGGAGGACGAAAATGACCTAAATGTTCATCCGATGACACAATCGCACCTATTAGATGCACAAGATTGGTTAAAAACGCTAATTGGACAAGAATAAGCTTACGGAGGATAAAAATGACCAAAATGTTCATCCAATGACACAAACACACCTAGTGGATGCACAAGATTGGTTAAAAACCGTAATTGGACAATAATATGTCTAGGGAGGACAAAAATGACCTAAATGATCATCCAATGACACAAACACACTTATTGGATGCACAACATTGGTTATAAACCCTAAGTGGACTAGAATAAACCTAGGGAGGACGAAAATGTCCTAAATGTTCATCCAAGGACACAAACACACCTATTGGACGCCCAAGATAGGTTCAAAACCCTAATTGTACTAGAATAAGCCTAGGGAGGACGAAAATGACCTAAATGTTCATCCAATGACACAAACACACCTATTGGTTGCCTAAGATTGTTTAAAAACCCTAATTGGACAACAATAAGCTTACGAAAGACGAAAATGACCTAAATGTTCATCCATTGGCACAAACACATCTATTGGATGCACAAGATCGGTTAAAACTCCTTATTGACAAGAATAAGCCTATGGAGGACGAAAATGACCTAAATGATCATCGAATGACACAAATGATATCATTGGATGCACAATATTGGTTAAAAACCCAAATTGCACAATAATAAGCCTAGGGAGGACGAAAATGACCTAAATGTGAATCCAATGACACAAACACACCTATTGGATGCACAAGATTGGTTAAAAACCGTAATTGGACAATAATAAGCCTAGGGAGGACGAAAAGGACCTAAATGTTCATCGAATGACACAATCACACCTATTGGATGCACAAGATTGGTTAAAAACCGTAATTGGACAATAATAAGCCTAGGGAGGACGAAAAGGACCTAAATGTTCATCGAATGACACAATCACACCTATTGGATGCACAAGATTGGTTAAAAACCGTAATTGGACAATAATAAGCCTAGGGAGGACGAAAAGGACCTAAATGTTCATCGAATGACACAATCACACCTATTGGATGCACAAGATTGGTTAAAAACCGTAATTGGACAATAATAAGCCTAGGGAGGACGAAAATGTCCTAAATGTTCATCCAAGGACACAAACACACCTATTGGACGCCCAAGATAGGTTCAAAACCCAAATTGCACAATAATAAGCCTAGGGAAGACGAAAATGACCTAAATGTGAATCCAATGACACAAACACACCTATTGGATGCACAAGATTGGTTAAAAACCCTAATTGGACAAGAATAAGCCTAGGGAGGACGAAAATGACCTAAATGTGAATCCAATGACACAAACACACCTATTGGATGCACAAGATTGGTTAAAAACCCTAATTGGACAAGAATAAGCCTAGGGAGGACGAAAATGACCTAAATGTGAATCCAATGACACAAACACACCTATTGGATGCACAAGATTGGTTAAAAACCCTAATTGGACAAGAATAAGCCTAGGGAGGACGAAAATGACCTAAATGTGAATCCAATGACACAAACACACCTATTGGATGCACAAGATTGGTTAAAAACCCTTGTTGGAATAGAATAAGGCTAGAGAGGACGAAAATGACCTAAATGTTCATCCAATGACACAATCGCACCTATTGGATGCACAAGAATGGTTAAAAACCCTAATTGGACAATAATAAGCCTAGGGAGGACGAAAAGGACCTAAATGTTCATCGAATGACACAATCACACCTATTGGATGCACAAGATTGGTTAAAAACGCTAATTGGACAAGAATAAGCCAAAGGATGACGAAAATGACCAAAATGTTCATTGAATGACACAAACACACCTATTGGATTCACAAGATTTGTTAAAAACACTAATTGGACAAGAATAAGCCTAGGAATGACGAAAATGGCCTACATATTCATCCAATGACACAAATGAACTTATTGGATGCACAAGATTGGTTAAAAACCCTAATTGGACAAGAATAAGCCTAGGGAGGACGAAAATAACCAAAATGTTCATCTAATGACACAAACACACCTATTGGATTCACAAGATTTGTTAAAAATCCTAATTGGACAAGAATAAGTCTAGGGAGGACGAAAATGACCTAAATGTGAATCCAATGAGACAAACACACTTATTGGATGCACAACATTGGTTAAAACCCTAATTGGACTAGAATAAGCCTTGGGAGGACAAGAATGACCTAAATGTTCATCCAATGACACAAACACACCTAATGGATACACAAGATTGGTTAAAAACCCTAATTGGACAAGAATAAGCCTATGGAGGACGAAAATGACCTAAATGTTCATCCAATGACACAAACACACCTAATGGATACACAAGATTGGTTAAAAACCCTAATTGGACAAGAATAAGCCTATGGAGGACGAAAATGACCTAAATGTTCATCCAATGACACAAACACACCTAATGGATACACAAGATTGGTTAAAAACCCTAATTGGACAAGAATAAGCCTATGGAGGACGAAAATGACCTAAATGATCATCAAATGACACAAATGACCTTATGGAATGCATAAGATTGGTTAAAAACTGTAATTGGACAAGAACAAGCCTAGGGAGGACGAAAATGACCTAAATGTGAATCCAATGAAACAAATACACTTATTGGATGCACAAGATTTGTTAAAACCCTAATTGGACTAGAATAAGCCTAGGGAGGACGAAAATGACCAAAATGTTCATCCAATAACACAAACACACCTATTGGATGCACAAGAATGGTTAAAAACCCTAATTGGACAATAATAAGCCTAGGGAGGACGAAAATGACCAAAATGTTCATCCAATAACACAAACACACCTATTGGATGCACAAGAATGGTTAAAAACCCTAATTGGACAATAATAAGCCTAGGGAGGACGAAAATGACCTAAATGTGAATCCAATGATACAAACACACTTATTGGACGCACAAGATAGGTTCAAAACCCTAATTGGACTAGAATAAGCCTAGGGAGGACAAAAATGACCTAAATATTCATCCAATTACACAAACACACCTATTGGACGCACAAGATTGGTTCAAAACCCTAATTGGACTAGAATAAGCCTAGGGAGGACGAAAATGACCTAAATGTGAATCCAATGACACAAACACACCTATTGGACGCACAAGATTGGTTCAAAACCCTAATTGGACTAGAATAAGCCTAGGGAGGACGAAAATGACCAAAATGTTCATCCAATGACACAAACACACATGTTGATGCACAAGATTGG
The DNA here is from genome assembly GCF_000331145.2 of Cicer arietinum. NCBI lineage: Eukaryota > Viridiplantae > Streptophyta > Magnoliopsida > Fabales > Fabaceae > Cicer > Cicer arietinum. The sequence continues at coordinate 25,740,560 of NC_021160.2, read as the reverse complement.
TTAACAACCCTAATTGGACTAGAATAAGCCTCGGCAGGTCGAAAATATCATAAATATACATCCAATGACACAAACACGCCTTTTGGATGCACAAGATTGGTTAAAAACCCTTATTGTCAAGAATAAGCCTATGGAGGACGAAAATGACCTAAATGTTCATCGAATGACACAAATGAAATTATTGGATGCACAATATTGATTAAAAACCCTAATTGGACAATAATAAGCCTAGGGAGGACGAAAATGACCTAAATGTGAATCCAATGACACAAACACACCTATTGGATGCACAAGATTGGTAAAAAACCCTTGTTGGAATAGAATAAGCCTAGGGAGGACGAAAATGACCTAAATGTTCATCCAATGACACAATCACACCTATTGGATGCACAAGAATGGTTAAAAACCCTAATTGGACAATAATAAGCCTAGGGAGGACGAAAATGACCTAAATGTGAATCCAATGACACAAACACACCTATTGGATGCACAAGATTGGTAAAAAACCCTTGTTGGAATAGAATAAGCCTAGGGAGGACGAAAATGACCTAAATGTTCATCCAATGACACAATCACACCTATTGGATGCACAAGAATGGTTAAAAACCCTAATTGGACAATAATAAGCCTAGGGAGGACGAAAATGACCTAAATGTGAATCCAATGACACAAACACACCTATTGGATGCACAAGATTGGTAAAAAACCCTTGTTGGAATAGAATAAGCCTAGGGAGGACTGTTCATCCAATGACACAAACACACCTAATGGATGCACAAGATTGGTTAAAAACTGTAATTGGACAATAATATGTCTAGGGAGGACAAAAATGACCTAAATGTTCATCCAATGACACAAACACACTTATTGGATGCACAAAATTGGTTAAAAACCCTAAGTGGACTAGAATAGACCTAGGGAGGACGAAAATGTCCTAAATGTTCATCCAAGGACACAAACACACCTATTGGATGCACAAAATTGTTTAAAAACCCTAATTGGACAAGAATAAGCTTGGGGAGAACGAAAATGACCTAAATGTTCATCCAATGACACAAATGAACTTATTGGATGCACAAGATTGGTTAAAAACCGTAATTGGACAAGAATAAGCCTAGGAAGGACAAAAATAACCAAAATGTTCATCCAATCACACAAACACACCTATTGGATGCACAAGAATGGTTAAAAACTCTAATTGGACAAGAATAAGCCTAGGGAGGACGAAAATTACCAAAAGTTTAATACAATGACACAATCACACCTATTGGATGCACAAGATTGGTTAAAAACCCTAATTGGACAAGAATAAGCCTAGGGAGGACGAAAATTACCTAAATGTTCATCGAATGACACAAATGAACTTATTGGATGCACAAGATTGGTTAAAAACCGTAATTGGACAAGAATAAGCCTAGGGAGGACGAAAATGACCTAAATGTGAATCCAATGACACAAACACACCTATTGGATGCACAAGATTGGTTAAAAACCCTAATTGGACAAGAATAAGCCTAGGGAGGACGAAAATGACCTAAATGTGAATCCAATGAGACAAACACACTTAATGGATGCACAAGATTGGTTAAAACCCTAATTGGACTAGAATAAGCCTAGGGAGGACCAAAATGACCTAAATGTTCATCCAATGACACAAACACACCTAATGGATGCACAAGATTGGTGAAAAAACCTTAATTGGACAAGAATAAGCCTAGGGTGGACGAAAATGAGCTAAATTTTCATGGAATGACACAAATGAATTTATTGGATTCACAACATTGGTTAAAAACCCTAATTGGACAAGAATAAGCCTAGGGAGGACGAAAATGACCTAAATGTGAATCCAATGACACAAACACACCTATTGGATGCTCAAGATTGGTTAAAATCCCTTGTTGGACTAGAATAAGCCTAGGGAGGACGAAAATGACCTAAATGTTCATCCAATGACACAATCACACCTATTGGATGCACAAGATTGGTTAAAAACGCTAATTGGACAAGAATAAGCCTAGGGAGGACGAAAATGACCAAAATGTTCATC
>NC_021160.2:25737276-25737761 GCF_000331145.2 Cicer arietinum | reverse complement strand
TAATCACACCTATTGGATGCACAAGATTGGTTAAACACCCTAATTGGACAAGAATAAGCCTAGGGAGGACGAAAATTACCTAAATGTTCATCGAATGACATAAATGAACTTATTGGATGCACAAGATTGGTTAAACACCCTAATTGGACAAGAATGGGCCTAGGGAGGACGAAAATTACCTAAATGTTCATCGAATGACATAAATGAACTTATTGGATGCACAAGATTGGTTAAACACCCTAATTGGACAAGAATAAGCCTAGGAAGGACGAAAATGACCTAAATGTTCATCCAATGACACAAACACACCTAATGGATGCACAAGATTGGTGAAAAAACCCTAATTGGACAAGAATAAGCCTAGGGATGACGAAAATGACCTAAATGTGAATCCAATGAAACAAACACACTTATTTGATGCGCAAGATTTGTTAAAACCCTAATTGGACTAGAATAAGCCTAGGGAGGACGAAAATGACCAAAAT
>NC_021160.2:25721140-25736776 GCF_000331145.2 Cicer arietinum | reverse complement strand
CAAACACACATATTGAATGCACAAGATTGGTTAAAAACCCTAATTTGACTAGAATAAATCTAGGGACAACGAAAATGACCTAAATGTTCATCTAATGACACAAACACACCTATTGGATGCACAAAATTGTTTAAAAACCCTAATTGGACAAGAATAAGCCTATGGAGGACGAAAATGACCTAAATGTTCATCCAATAACACAAACACACCTATTGGATGCACAAAATTGTTTAAAAACCCTAATTGGACAAGAATAAGCCTATGGAGGACGAAAATGACCTAAATGTTCATCCAATAACACAAACACACCTATTGGATGCACAAAATTGTTTAAAAACCCTAATTGGACAAGAATAAGCCTATGGAGGACGAAAATGACCTAAATGTTCATCCAATAACACAAACACACCTATTGGATGCACAAAATTGTTTAAAAACCCTAACTGGACAAGAATAACCCTATGAAGGACGAAAATGACCTAAACGTTCATCCAATAAAACAAAACACCTATTGGATGAACAAGATTGGTTAAAAACCATAATTGGAGATGAATAAGCTTAGGGAGGACGAAAATGACCTAAATGTTAATCCAATGACACAAATGAACTTATTGGATGCACAAGATTGGTTAAAAACCCTAATTGGACTAGAATAAGCCTAGGGAGGACGAAAATGGCCTAAATGTTCATCCAGTGACACAAACACACCTATTGGATGCACAAGATTGGTTAAAAACCCTAATTGGACTAGAATAAGCCTAGGGAGGACGAAAATGGCCTAAATGTTCATCCAGTGACACAAACACACCTATTGGATGCACAAGATTGGTTAAAAACCCTAATTGGACTAGAATAAGCCTAGGGAGGACGAAAATGGCCTAAATGTTCATCCAGTGACACAAACACACCTATTGGATGCACAAGATTGGTTAAAAACCCTAATTGGACTAGAATAAGCCTAGGGAGGACGAAAATGGCCTAAATGTTCATCCAGTGACACAAACACACCTATTGGATGCACAAGATTGGTTAAAAACCCTAATTGGACTAGAATAAGCCTAGGGAGGACGAAAATGGCCTAAATGTTCATCCAGTGACACAAACACACCTATTGGATGCACAAGATTGGTTAAAAACCCTAATTGGACTAGAATAAGCCTAGGGAGGACGAAAATGGCCTAAATGTTCATCCAGTGACACAAACACACCTATTGGATGCACAAGATTGGTTAAAAACCCTAATTGGACTAGAATAAGCCTAGGGAGGACGAAAATGGCCTAAATGTTCATCCAGTGACACAAACACACCTATTGGATGCACAAGATTGGTTAAAAACCCTAATTGGACTAGAATAAGCCTAGGGAGGACGAAAATGGCCTAAATGTTCATCCAGTGACACAAACACACCTATTGGATGCACAAGATTGGTTAAAAACCCTAATTGGACTAGAATAAGCCTAGGGAGGACGAAAATGGCCTAAATGTTCATCCAGTGACACAAACACACCTATTGGATGCACAAGATTGGTTAAAAACCCTAATTGGACTAGAATAAGCCTAGGGAGGACGAAAATGGCCTAAATGTTCATCCAGTGACACAAACACACCTATTGGATGCACAAGATTGGTTAAAAACCCTAATTGGACTAGAATAAGCCTAGGGAGGACGAAAATGGCCTAAATGTTCATCCAGTGACACAAACACACCTATTGGATGCACAAGATTGGTTAAAAACCCTAATTGGACTAGAATAAGCCTAGGGAGGACGAAAATGGCCTAAATGTTCATCCAGTGACACAAACACACCTATTGGATGCACAAGATTGGTTAAAAACCCTAATTGGACTAGAATAAGCCTAGGGAGGACGAAAATGGCCTAAATGTTCATCCAGTGACACAAACACACCTATTGGATGCACAAGATTGGTTAAAAACCCTAATTGGACTAGAATAAGCCTAGGGAGGACGAAAATGGCCTAAATGTTCATCCAGTGACACAAACACACCTATTGGATGCACAAGATTGGTTAAAAACCCTAATTGGACTAGAATAAGCCTAGGGAGGACGAAAATGGCCTAAATGTTCATCCAGTGACACAAACACACCTATTGGATGCACAAGATTGGTTAAAAACCCTAATTGGACTAGAATAAGCCTAGGGAGGACGAAAATGGCCTAAATGTTCATCCAGTGACACAAACACACCTATTGGATGCACAAGATTGGTTAAAAACCCTAATTGGACTAGAATAAGCCTAGGGAGGACGAAAATGGCCTAAATGTTCATCCAGTGACACAAACACACCTATTGGATGCACAAGATTGGTTAAAAACCCTAATTGGACTAGAATAAGCCTAGGGAGGACGAAAATGGCCTAAATGTTCATCCAGTGACACAAACACACCTATTGGATGCACAAGATTGGTTAAAAACCCTAATTGGACTAGAATAAGCCTAGGGAGGACAAAAATGGCCTAAATGTTCATCCAGTGACACAAACACACCTATTGGATGCACAAGATTTTTGAAAACCCTAATTTGACTAGAATAAGCTTAAGGAGGACGAAAATGAGCTAAATGTTCATCCAATGACACAAACACAGCTATTGGATGCACAAAATTGTTTAAAAACCCTAACTGGACAAGAATAACCCTATGAAGGACGAAAATGACCTAAACGTTCATCCAATAAAACAAAACACCTATTGGATGAACAAGATTGGTTAAAAACCAAAATTGGAGATGAATAAGCTTAGGGAGGACGAAAATGACCTAAATGTTAATCCAATGACACAAATGAACTTATTGGATGCACAAGATTGGTTAAAAACCCTAATTGGACAAGAATAAGCCTAAGGAGGACGAAAATGACCTAAATGTTAATCCAATAACACAAATGTACTTATTGGATGCACAAATTGGTTAAAAACTCTAATTGGAAAAGAATAAGCCTAGGCAGGATGAAAATGAACTAAATGTGAATACAAAGACACAAACACTCCTATTGGATTCCCAAGATTGGTTAAAAACCCTAATTTGAATAGAATAAATCTAAGGAGGACGAAAACGACCTAAATGTTCATCCAATGATCCAAACACACCTATTGGATGCACAAAATTGTTTAAAAACCCTAATTGGACAAGAATAAGGCTATGGAGGACGTAAATGACCTAAATGTTCATCCAATGACACAAATAGACTTATTGGATGCACAAGATTGGTTAAAAATCATAATTGGACAAGAATAAGCCTAGGCAGTACTAAATTGACTAAAATGTTCATCCAATGACACAAATGTGCTTATTGGATGTACAAATTGGTTAAAAACCCTAATTGGACAAGAATAATTATAAAGAGGACGAAAATGACCTAAATGTTCAACGAATGACACAAACACGTTTACTGGATGCACAAGATTTTTTACAAACACTAATTGGACAAGAATAAGCCTAGGGAGGACGAAAATGACCTTAATGTAAATCCAGTGACACAAGATTGGTTAAAAACCTAATTTGACTAGAATAAACCTAGGGAGGACGAAAATGACCTAAATGTGAATCCAATGACACAAACACACCTATTGGATGCACAAAATTGTTTAAAAACCCTAATTGGACAAGAATAAGCCTAGGGAGGACGAAAATGACCTAAATGTGAATCCAATGACACAAACACACTTATTGGATGCACAAAATTGTTTATAAACCCTAATTGGACAAGAATAAGCCTAGGGAGGACAAAAATGACCTAAACGTGAATCCAATGACACATACATCCCTATTGGATGCACAAGATTGGTTGAAAACCCTGATTGGACTAGAATAAACCTAGGGAGGACGAAAATGACCTAATTGTTCATCCAATCACACAAAACACCTATTGGATGCACAAGATTGGTTAAAAACCCTAATTGGACAAGAATAAGCCTAGGAAGGACAAATATGACCTAAATGTTCATCCAATGACACAAATGTACTTATTGGATGCACAAATTGGTTAAAAAACCTAATTGGACAAGAATAAGCCTAGGGAGGATGAAATTGACCTAAATGTGAATCCAATGACACAAACACTCCTATTGGATGCACAAGATTGGTCAAAAACTCTAATTTGACTAGAATATATCTAGGGACAACGAAAATGACCTAAATGTTAATCCAATGACACAAACACACCTATTGGATGCACAAAACTGTTTAAAAACCCTAATTGGACAAGAATAAGCCTATGGAGAACGAAAATGACCTTAATGTTCATCCAATGACACAAACACACTTATTCGATGCACAAGATTGGTTAAAAACCCTAATTGGACTAGAATAAGCCTAGGGAGGACAAAAATGGCCTAAATGTTCATCCAGTGACTCAAACACACCTATTGGATGCACAACATTGTGTAAAAACCCTAATTGGACAAGAATAAGCCCAAGGAGGACGAAAATGACCTAAATGTTCATCGAATGACACAAACACACCTATTGAATACACAAGATTGGTTAAAAACCCTAATTTGACTAGAATAAAACTAGGGAGTACGAAAATGACCAAAATGTTCATCCAATGACACAAACACACCTATTCGATGCATAAAATTGTTTAAACACCATAATTGGACAATAATAAGCCTATGGAGGACGAAAGTGACCGAAATGTTCCTCCAATGACACAAAATACCTATTGGATGCACAAGATTAGTTTAAAACCCTAATTGGACAAGAATAAGTCCAATGACACAAACACACCTATTGGATGTACAAGATTGTTTAAAAACCCTAACTGGACAAGAATAAGCCTAGTGAGTAAGGAAATGACCTAAATGTTCAACCAATGACACAAATGTACTTATTAGATGCACAAGATTGGTTATAAACCCTAATTGGACAAGAATAAGCTTAGGAAGGACGTAAATGACCTAAATGTGAATCCAATGACACATACACACATATTGAATGCACAAGATTGGTTAAAAAACCTAATTTGACTAGAATAAACCTAGGCAGTACGAAAATGACCTAAATGTTCATCCAATGACACAAACACACCTAATTGATGCACAAAATTGTTTAAAAACCCTAATTGGACAAGAATAAGCCTACGGAGGACGAAAATGGCCTAAATGTTCATCCAATGTCACAAAACACCTATTGGATGCACAAGATTGGTTAAAAACCATAATTGGACAAGAATAAGCTTAGGGAGGACGAAAATGACTTAAATGTTAATCCAATGACACAAATGAACTTATTGGATGCACAAGATTGGTTAAAAACCCTAATTGGAAAAGAATAAGGCTAGGCAGGATGAAAATGAACTAAATGTGAATACAAAGACACAAACATTCCTATTGGATGCCCAAGATTAGTTAAAAACCCTAATTTGAATAGAATAAATCTAGGGTGGACGAAAATGACCTAAATGTTCATCCAATGGCCCAAACACACCTATTGGATGCACAAAATTATTTAAAAACCCTAATTGGACAAGAATAAGGCTATGGAGGACGTAAATGACCTAAATGTTCATCCAATGACACAAACAGACTTATTGGACGCACAAGATTGGTTAAAAACCGTAATTGGACTAGAATAAGCCTAGGGAGGACTAAAATGACCAAAATGTTCATCCAATGACACAAATGTACTTATTGGATGTACAAATTGGTTAAAAACCCTAATTGGACAAGAATAATCCTAAAGAGGACGAAAATGACCTAAATGTTCATCCAATGACACAAATGTACTTATTGGATGTACAAATTGGTTAAAAACCCTAATTGGACAAGAATAATCCTAAAGAGGACGAAAATGACCTAAATGTTCAACGAATGACACAAACACGTTTACTGGATGCACAAGATTTGTTACAAACACGAATTGGACAAGAATAAGCCTAGGGAGGACGAAAATGCTAAAAGGCTTGCCTCTGACTTGCACAATTTTTATCAATGATTGTGCCAGTCGATTGCCTAATCGATTGTTTAATCACAAACTACATATTCTCATACAACCCTTTTACGGAATCGATTGCCTAATCGATTTGCTTAGTAGATTTTCAACTTTTGTTTATTCCTTAAGTTCCAAGCTATTGTCTCAGGTATGTAGGGTGTTGAGTTGTTGTTCGTTTGTTCAGTTCAATCGATTGCCTAGTCGATTGATACCAAACTTGTTACAATTGGATTTATCACAATGGATTGTCCAATCGATTGTGTTTGTCACAGACCATGTTCCTTATGAAATCTTTTTTACGTAATCGATTGGCCAATCGATTAGCGTATTAAATGGCTTGGCCCTGTGACTTGCACAATCGATTTGTCAATCGATTTATCCAATTAGTTTTAGACTTTGTGATTTGAACAATCGATGTGTCAATCGATTAACATGCTAAAAGGCTTGTCTCTGACTTGCACAATTTTTATCAATGATTGTGCCAGTTGATTGCCTAATCGATTGTCTAATCACAAACTACATATTCTCATACAACCCTTTTACGGAATCGATTGCCTAATCGATTTGCTTAGTAGATTTTCAACTTTTGTTTATTCCTTAAGTTCCAAGCTATTGTCTCAGGTATGTAGGGTGTTGAGTTGTTGTTCCTGAATTTTTACTCAGTTAAAATGTTAGATTTATCACATGATGTATGAACATTGTATGTTTGTTAATTATGTCAAAATTAGGATTCAGGAGACTTAAGTTCAACAACAAACACACCTATTGGATGCAAAAAATTGTTTAAAAACCCTAATTGGACAAGAATAAGCCTAGGGAGGACGAAAATGACCTAAATGTGAATCCGATGACACAAACACACCTATTGGATGCACAAGATTGGTTAAAAACCCTAATTGGACAAGAATAAGGCTATGGAGGACGTAAATGACCTAAATGTTCATCCAATGGCCCAAACACACCTATTGGATGCACAAGATTGGTTAAAAACCCTAATTGGACAAGAATAAGGCTATGGAGGACGTAAATGACCTAAATGTTCATCCAATGGCCCAAACACACCTATTGGATGCACAAGATTGGTTAAAAACCCTAATTGGACAAGAATAAGGCTATGGAGGACGTAAATGACCTAAATGTTCATCCAATGGCCCAAACACACCTATTGGATGCACAAAATTGTTTATAAACCCTAATTGGACAAGAATAAGCCTAGGGAGGACGAAAATGACATAAACGTGAATCCAATGACACATACATCCCTATAGGATGCACAAGATTGGTTAAAAACCCTGATGGGACTAGAATAAACCTAAGGAGGACGAAAATGACCTAAATGTTCATCCAATGACACAAAACACCTATTGGATGCACAAAATTGTTTATAAACCCTAATTGGACAAGAATAAGCCTGTGGAGGACAAAAATGATCTAAATCTTCATCCAATGACACAAAACACCTATTGGATGCACAAGATTGGTTAAAAACCCTAATTGGACAAGAGATGCACAAGATTGGTTAAAAACCCTAATTGAGGACGAAAATGGCCTAAATGTTCATCCAATGACACAAATGTACTTATTGGATGCACAAGATTGGTTAAAAACCCTAATTGAGGACGAAAATGGCCTAAATGTTCATCCAATGACACAAATGTACTTATTGGATGCACAAGATTGGTTAAAAACCCTAATTGAGGACGAAAATGGCCTAAATGTTCATCCAATGACACAAATGTACTTATTGGATGCACAAGATTGGTTAAAAACCCTAATTGAGGACGAAAATGGCCTAAATGTTCATCCAATGACACAAATGTACTTATTGGATGCACAAATTGGTTAAAAAACCTAATTGGACAAGAATAAGCCTATAGAGGATGAAATTGACCTAAACGTGAATCCAATGACACAAACACTCCTATTGGATGCACAAGATTGGTCAGAAACCCTAATTTGACTAGAATAAAATTAGGGACAACGAAAATGACCTAAATGTTCATCCAATGACACAAACACACCTATTGGATGCACAAAATTGTTTAAAAACCCTAATTGGACAAGAATAAGCCTTTGGAGGACGAAAATGACCTAAGTGTTCATCAACTGACACAAACACACTTATTGGATGCACAAGATTGGTTAAAAACCCTAATTGGACTAGAATAAGCCTAGGGAGGACGAAAATGACCTAAATGTTCATCCAGTGACACAAACACACCTATTGGATGCACAACATAGTTTAAAAACCCTAATTTGACAAGAATAAGCTTAGGGAGGACAAAAATGACCTAAATGTGAATCCAATGACACATACACACATATTGAATGCACAAGATTGGTTAAAAACCCAAATTTGACTAGAATAAACCTAGGCAGTACGAAATTGACCTAAATGTTCATCCAATGACACAAACACACCTATTGGATGAACAAAATTGTTCAAAACCCTAATTGGACAACAACAAGCCTATGGAGGACGAAAATGACCTAAATGTTCATCCAATGACACAAAACAACTATTGGATGCACAAGATTGGTTAAAAACCATAATTGAACAAGAATAAGCTTAGGGAGGACTAAAATGACCGAAATGTTAATCCAATGACACAAATGTACTTGTTCGATCTACAAATTGGTTAAAAACCCTAATTGGACAAGAATAATCCTAAAGAGGACGAAAATGACCTAAATGTTCAACGAATGACACAAACATGCTTACTGGATGCACAAGATTTGTTACAAACACTAATTGGACAAGAATAAGCTTAGGGAGGACGAAAATGACCTAAATGTGAATCCAGTGACACAAGATTGGTTAAAAACCTAACTTGACTAGAATAAACCTAGGGAGGACGAAAATGACATAAATGTTCATCCAATTACACAAACGCACCTATTGGATGCACAAAATTGTTTAAAAACCCTAATTGGACAAGAATAAGCTTAGGGAGGACGAAAATGACCTAAATGTGACTCCAATGACACAAACACACCTATTGGATGCACAAAATTGTTTATAAACCCTCATTGGACAAGAATAAACCTAGGGAGGACGAAAATGACCTAAACGTGAATCCAATGACATATACATCCCTATTGGATGCACAAAATTGTTTATAAACCCTAATTGGACAAGAATAAGCCTGTGGAGGAAAAAAATGACCTAAATGTTCATCCAATGACACAAAACACCTATTGGATGCACAAGATTCGTTAAAAACCCTAATTGGACAAGAATAAGCCTAAGAAGGACAAAAATGACCTAAATGTTCATCCAATGACACAAATGTACTTATTAGATGCACAATTTGGTTAAAAAACCTAATTGGACAAAAAAAAGCCTAGGGAAGATGAAATTGACCTAAATGTGAATCCAATGGCACAAACACTCCTATTGGATGCACAAGATTGGTCAGAAACCCTAATTTGACTAGAATAAATCTAGGCACAACGAAAATGACCTAAATGTTCATCCAATGACACAAACACACCTATTGGATGCACAAAATTGTTTAAAAACCCTAATTGGACAAGAATAAGCCTATGGAGGACGAAAATGACCTAAGTGTTCATCCAATGACACAGACACACTTATTGGATGCACAAGATTGTTAAAAACCCTAATTGGACTAGAATAAGCCTAGGGAGGACGAAAATGACCTAAATGTTCATCGAATGTCACAAACACATCTATTGAATGCACAAGATTGGTTAAAAACCCTAATTGGACAAGAATAAGCCTAAGGAGGACGAAAATGACCTAAATGTTCATCGAATGTCACAAACACATCTATTGAATGCACAAGATTGGTTAAAAACCCTAATTTGACTAGAATAAACCTAGGGAGTACGAAAATGCCTTAAATGTTCATCCAAAGACACAAACACACCTATTGGATGCACAAAATTGTTTAAAAACCCTAATTGGACAAGAATAAGCTTAGGGAGGACGAAAATGACCTAAAGGTTCATCCAATGACACAAATGTACTTATTGGATGCACAAGATTGGTTAAAAACCTTAATTGGACAAGAATAAGCTTAGGGAGGACGAAAATGACCTAAAGGTTCATCCAATGACACAAATGTACTTATTGGATGCACAAGATTGGTTAAAAACCTTAATTGGACAAGAATAAGCTTAGGGAGGACGAAAATGACCTAAAGGTTCATCCAATGACACAAAACACCTATTGGATGCACAAGATTGGTTAAAAACCATAATTGGACAAGAATAAGCTTTAGGAGGACGAAAATCACCTTAATGTTAATCCAATGACACAAATGAACTTATTGGATGCACAGGATTGGTTAAAAATCCTAATTGGACAAGAATAAGCCTATGGAGGACGAAAATGACCTAAATGTTAATCCAATGACACAAATGAACTTATTGGATGCACAGGATTGGTTAAAAATCCTAATTGGACAAGAATAAGCCTATGGAGGACGAAAATGACCTAAATGTTAATCCAATAACACAAATGTACTTATTGGATGCACAAATTGGTTAAAAACTCTAATTGGAAAAGAATAAGTCTAGGCAGGACGAAAATGAACTAAATGTGAATACAAAGACATAAACACTCCTATTGGATGCACAAAATTGGATGTACAAATTGGTTAAAAACCCTAATTGGACAAGAATAATCCTAATGAAGACGAAAATGACCTAAATTTTCAACGAATGACACAAAAACGCTTACTGGATGCACAAGATTTGTTACAAACACTAATTGGACAAGAATAAGCCTAGGGAGGACGAAAATGACCTAAATGTGAATCCAGTGACACAAGATTGGTTAAAAACCTAATTTGATTAGAATAAAGCTTGGGAGGGCGAATATGACATAAATGTTCATCCAATTACACAAACACACCTATTGGTTGCACAAATTTTATTAAAAACCCTAATTGGACAAGAATAAACCTAGGGAGGACGAAAATGACGTAAATGTGAATCCAATGACACAAACACACCTACTGGATGCACAAAATTGTTTATAAACCCTAATTGGACAAGAATAAGCTTAGGGAGGACGAAAATGACCTAAATGTTCATCCAATGACATAAACACACCTATTGGATGCACAAGATTGGTTAAAAACCCTAATTCGACAAGAATAAGCCTAGGGAGGACGAAAATGACCTAAATGTTCATCCAATGACACAAATGTACTTATTGGATGCACAAATTGGTTAAAAAAAACCTAATTGGACAAGGATAAGCCTAAGGAGGATGAAATTGACCTAAATGTGAATCCAATGACACAAACACACTTATTGGATGCACAAGATTGGTTAAAACCCCTAATTGGACTAGAATAAGCCTAGGGAGGACGAAAGTGACCTAAATGTTCATCCAATGACACAAACACACCTATTGGAGGCACAAGATTGGTTAAAAACCCTAATTCGACAAGAATAAGCCTAGGGAGGACGAAAGTGACCTAAATGTTCATCCAATGACACAAACACACCTATTGGAGGCACAAGATTGGTTAAAAACCCTAATTCGACAAGAATAAGCCTAGGGAGGACGAAAGTGACCTAAATGTTCATCCAATGACACAAACACACCTATTGGATGCACAAGATTGGTTAAAACCCCTAATTGGACTAGAATAAGCCTAGGGAGGACGAAAATGACCTAAATGTTCATCCAGTAACACAAACACACCAATTGGATGCACAACATTGTTTGAAAACCCTAATTGGACAAGAATAAGCCAAAGGAGGACGAAAATGACCTAAATGTTCATCGAATGAACACAAACAGACCTAATGGATGCACAAGATTGTTTAAAAACCCTAACTGGACAAGAATAAGCCTAGTGGGTAAGGAAATGACCTAAATGTTCATCCAATGACACAAATGTACTTATTAGATTCACAAGATTGGTTAAAAACCCTAATTGGACAAGAATAAGCCTAGGGAGGACGTAAATGACAAAAATGTGAGTATTATGACACAAAACACCTATTGGATGCACAAGATTGATTTAAAACCCTAATTGGACAAGAATAAGACTAAGATGGACGAAATTGACCTAAATGTTCATCCAATGACACAAACACACCTAATGGATGCACAAGATTGTTTAAAAACCCTAACTGGACAAGAATAAGCCAAGTGAGTAAGGAAATGACCTAAATGTTCATCCAATGACACAAATGTACTTATTAGATTCACAAGATTGGTTAAAAACCCTAATTGGACAAGAATAAGCCTAGGGAGGACGAAAGTGACCTAAATGTTCATCCAATGACACAAATGTACTTACTAGATGCATAAGATTGGTTAAAAACCCTAATTGGACAAGAATAAGCTTAGGGAGGATGAAAATGACCTATATGTGAATCCAATGACACATACACACATATTGAATGCACAAGATTGGTTAAAAACCCAAATTTGACTAGAATAAATCTAAGGAGTACGAAAATGACCTAAATGTTCATCCAATGACACAAACACACCTATTGGATGCACAACATTGTTTAAAAACCCTAATTGGACAAGAATAAGCCTAAGGAGGACTAAAATGACCTAAATGTTCATCGAATGACACAAACACATCTATTGGAGGCACAAGATTGGTTAAATACCCTAATTGGACAAGAATAAGCCTAGGGAGGACGTAAATGACAAAAATGTGAATATTATGACACAAAACACCTATTGGATGCACAAGATTGGTTTAAAACCCTAATTGGACAAGAATAAGCCTAAGATGGATGAAATTGACCTAAATGTTCATCCAATGACACAAACAGACCTAATGGATGCACAAGATTGTTTAAAAACCCTAACTGGACAAGAATAAGCCTAGTGGGTAAGGAAATGACCTAAATGTTCATCCAATGACACAAATGTACTTATTAGATGCACAAGATTGGTTAAAAACCCTAATTGGACAAGAATAAGCCTAGCGAGGACGAAAGTGACCTAAATGTTCATCCAATGACACAAATGTACTTACTAGATGCACAAGATTGGTTAAAAACCCTAATTGGAGAAGAATAAGCTTAGGAAGGACGAAAATGACCTAAATATGAATCCGATGACACATACACACATATTGAATTCACAAGATTGGTTAAAAACACTAATTTGACTAGAATAAACCTAGGGAGTACGAAAATGACCTAAATGTTCATCCAATGACACAAATGTACTTATTAGATGCACAAGATTGGTTAAAAACCCTAATTGGACAAGAATAAGCCTAGCGAGGACGAAAGTGACCTAAATGTTCATCCAATGACACAAACACACCTATTGGATGGACAAAATTGTTTAAAAACCCTAATTGGATAAGAATAAGCCTATGGATGACGAAAATGACCTAAATGTTCATTAAATGACACAAATCACCTATTGGATGCACAAGATTGGTTAAAAACCATAATTGGACAAGAATAAGCTTTGGGAGGACGAAAATGACCTAAATGTTAATCCAATGACACAAATGAACTTATTGGATGCACAAGATTGGTTAAAAACCCTAATTGGACAAGAATAAGCCTAAGGAGGACTAAAATGACCAAAATGTTCATCCAATGACACAAATGTACTTATTGGATGTACAAATTGGTTAAAAACCCTAATTGGACAAAAGTGATCCTAAAGAGGACGAAAATGACCTAAATGTTAAACGAATGACACAAACACGCTTATTGGATGCACAAGATTTGTTACAAACACTAATTGGACAAGAATAAGCCTAGGGAGGACAAAAATGACCTAAATGTGAATCCAGTGACACAAGATTGGTTAAAAACCTATTTTGACTAGAATAAAGCTAGGGAGGACGAATATGACATAAATGTTCATCCAATTACACAAACACACCTATTGGATGCACAAAATTGTTTAAAAACCCTAATTGGACAAGAATAAGCCTAGGGAGGACGAAAATGACCTAAATGTGACTCCAATGACACAAACACACCTATTGGATTCACAAAATTGTTTATAAACCCTAATTGGACAAGAATAAGCCTAGGAAGGACGAAAATGACCGAAACGTGATTCCAATGACACATACATCCCTATTGGATGCACAAGATTGGTTAAAAATCTTAATTGGACTAGAATAAACCTAGGGAGGACGAAAATGACCTAAATGTTCATCCAATGACACAAAACACCTATTGGATGCACAAGATTGGTTAAAAACCCTAATTGGACAAGAATAAGCCTAGGGAGGATGAAAATGACCTAAATGTTCATCCAATGACACAAAACACCTATTGGATGCACAAGATTGGTTAAAAACCCTAATTGGACAAGAATAAGCCTAGGGAGGATGAAAATGACCTAAATGTTCATCCAATGACCTAAATGTTCATCCAATGACACAAATGTACTTATTGGATGCACAAATTGGTTAAAAAAACCTAATTGGACAAGGATAAGCCTAGGGAGGATAAAATTGACCTAAATGTGAATCCAATGACACAAACACTCCTATTGGTTGCACAAGATTGGTCAAAAACCCTAATTTGACTAGAATAAATCTAGGGACGACGAAAATGACCTAAATGTTCATCCAATGACACAAACACTCCTATTAGATGCACAAAATTATTTAAAAATCCTAATTGGACAAGAATAAGCCTATGGAGGACGAAAAGGACCTAAATGTTCATCCAATGACACAAATGTACTTATTGGATGCACAAATTGGTTAAGAACCCTAATTGGACTAGGATAAGCCTATGGAGGATGAAATTGACCTAAATGTGAATCCAATGACACAAATGTACTTATTGGATGCACAAATTGGTTAAGAACCCTAATTGGACTAGGATAAGCCTATGGAGGATGAAATTGACCTAAATGTGAATCCAATGACACAAATGTACTTATTGGATGCACAAATTGGTTAAGAACCCTAATTGGACTAGGATAAGCCTATGGAGGATGAAATTGACCTAAATGTGAATCCAATGACACAAATGTACTTATTGGATGCACAAATTGGTTAAGAACCCTAATTGGACTAGGATAAGCCTATGGAGGATGAAATTGACCTAAATGTGAATCCAATGACACAAACACTCCTATTGGATGCACAAGATTGGTCAGAAACCATAATTTGACTAGAATAATTCTAGGGACAACGAAAATGACCTAAATGTTCATCCAATGATACAAACACACCTGTTGGATGCACAAAATTGTTTAAAAACCCTAATTGGACAAGAATAAGCCTATGGAGGACGAAAATGACCTAAATGTTCATCCAGTGACACAAACACACCTATTGGATGCACAACATTGTTTAAAAACCCTAATTGGACAAGAATAAGCCTATGGAGGACGAAAATGACCTAAATGTTCATCCAGTGACACAAACACACCTATTGGATGCACAACATTGTTTAAAAACCCTAATTGGACAAGAATAAGCCTAAGGAGGACAAAAATGAACTAAATGTTCATCGAATTGTTGATTATTGTGACCTCGAAATAATCGGAATGTATCAGTTCTTTAAGAAATTAAATCAATTTCATACACACAGCGGAATTAAATTGCGGCATACAAGATTAGCAATTGCGAGTAGATTGATAAGAGATTAACCAAGATGCATGCGAGTCAAATTTCCAGTTTAAACAATATTACCTAACACAGAATATGTTTAACATGCATCTAATATTAATCACACATACAAAT
>NC_021160.2:25719778-25720872 GCF_000331145.2 Cicer arietinum | reverse complement strand
CTCTCACCCAAGAAAGTAGCCACCAGTTTCAAGCTGGCTTTTCTCGCTTTCGTTTCTTTTCAAAGTATTATTACAAACTGAATAAAGGAAGAACAAAAAGAAGTCTTCAAACTCGGTCAATGTGACTTCTCACGAATCTGGATATTCAAGGATTGTTCATGAGAACATTGTCTCTTCTCTCAAGATTACTTTTCCAGCTCTCTTTCTTTGATTGTTGATAATCTTTTTGCTGTGATCTGAAAAAGCAATCTCAGTGTGTTAACAATATGTTGTTGAGAGTTCTTTTTGTATATCAAGAATATTCAAAGTGTTTATCAGATTGTTATTGAGAGAATGATTGAAGACAGTTTATATAGTTTCTGAAAAACATCTTAATCAATCGATTTGCCAATCGATTTCGTAAAGTAATATTTGCCAATCGATTTCGTAAAGTAATAAAACCGGTCTAATCGATTTGCCAATCGATTATCGCGTGTCTTGTTTTTCTTGAATCTTGAAACTACATAAGCCAATCGATTTACCAATCGATTCTTTAAACAACATTTTTCAGTGATTATGTTAAGACTTATATGCATCGATTTCGTAATCGATTGCAGGTGTTATGTTCAAAGTAAAAATCACACCAATCGATTTCGTAATCGATTTACTAAGTTTCATAATCGATTAACAAATACTCAGAATCGATTTGGCAATAAGCTCAGAGTTCACTGTGATTTCAAAAAGTTCTTTCAATCGATTTGCCAATCGATTGTGTTCAAGTCAGTGACTCAGCTATTTTGATGTTAATCGACGTGCCAATCGATTTGTGTGTATTTGCCTTAAAAGTTCTTACCCGGCGTTTAGTTCAATCGATTTCCCAATCGATTGCAACCAAACTTAATATGATTGGAATTCACACAATAGATTGTCCAATCGATTGTGTTTGTCACAGGTGAAGTTATTTTGCAAATAGTACTTAAGCAATCGATTTGCCAATCGATTACCCTCAAAACTGGAGTGTCACTGTGACTTGTACAATCGATTTCCCAATCGATTTGTTTCAATCAGCTTTACTTTGTGAAGTGCCACTGACTTGTGCAGTTTTCATTTCTAAT
>NC_021160.2:25717902-25719158 GCF_000331145.2 Cicer arietinum | reverse complement strand
ATTCCGTGTAACCTTTTCAATTGCATTTGATTCACAATTGATTCTCCAAATACCAAAGTGGTTTTTGCAAATTCTTCATTACCAAATGAAACCTTGAAATGTTTGAGAATTTTTGTGATCAGCTGTGGATAAGGCAACATAAGCTTGCTCTGAGAAGCTTCCAGCATTTGCCTTAGCACAATCCAAGTCCAACTCATCCTTAGCTCTTTAGATAAGCCCCATAACAGTATTATGTCCAACTTCTGGACTACTGCATGGTTTCCTGATCTTGGTACAAGCATACGAGTAAGTGTGTACATCAACATCCTATGTTGTACCTTCATTTGACCAATGGGCAATGAAATAGATTCAACGAACCCATCGATCATCAGGTCCTTTACTGCTGTATGCCTGTCAAGAGTCTCTTCCCAACCTTCATCAGCCGTGTCAGCTTCCGAGCTGCCATCGATAGACTTGCCGTAAAATGGCAATCCTGACAAGGTAGAGAAATCATCAAAGGACATAGCAATCCTTTTTCCTTTAACTAGAGCAGTAAACCCTTCTTCAGTCAACTTGAAAGTAGAGTAAAATTCCCTTATCAGCCTTGGGTAACTATCAAGTGTAGATGAAAGAAAGCTCTCAAGTCCATGAAATCTGAGATGGTTCTGAAACGTGAATTCAACAATATCAAAGTATGCAAAATCCATAGTTCTCGCCTCATGAATTTTTCTCTTGACAAAGTCTGTTGGTATAGAGGGTTGTGCCTCCTTTTCCTTTGTTGTGAGGACTTTCTTGGGAGGTGGTGAAGAATTAGGTTTCTTCTTCCTCTTTTGAGATATTTCCTTCATGGCATCAGCCATGAACTTCTCTGTTGGGGGTTCCTTACGTTTCTTAGTCTTCTCTTGGATTGGTGCAGGAGCCTTGCCCTTATCTTTGGCAAGAATTTTGTGAGTGGGTATTGGTACTCTCTTTGTTAAAGTGGGTGGGGGTGAAGGTGTTTCACTTGTAGAAGAAGATGAGGGTGATGGAGTACGAGCTTGGGTCTGTTTCACATGTGCCATATTCGTAACTTGATGTAGATTCAATGTGCCATACTCGTAGCTTGATGTAGATTCACTGTAGGTAGAAAGTAGAATGAAGATACTAACAGATGCAGAGACAGAAGAATGAAGCAGACAAGAGAAATCAGTGAAAGTCTGGAAAATACAATGTAGAAATCGATTTAGAACTGTTCCTATTTATACTCTTAACCTTGTAAATCGATTTCCAAATCGATT
>NC_021160.2:25712841-25714227 GCF_000331145.2 Cicer arietinum | reverse complement strand
AATAAATCAGATTTTAATGATGCGACATTATTCTCAAGTTCCATGCATCTTGCAGATTTTTCATGTGAATCCTTTTTCAGTTGTTCACATAAATTTTCAATTTCTTTATGTTCAATATTCATTTGTTCAAGCATTTTCTTTGTGCTCAACAACTGTTTTATGGAATTCACATAATCATCATGCAGTTCATTGAAAGCTTCTTGTAGCTCATCATATGTTGGATTAGATTGTGAACTAACCTCATTTTCTGATTCTGAATCTGTATTTGCCATGAGACACAAATTGACTTCTTCTTCATCCGAAGAGGCAGAGGATTCATCGTTATCATTCCATGCAATATAAGCTTTTCTGGTTTTGGTGACTGGTTCCTTGCCTTTTGGTTTTGTAGCTCTATTCTTGTTCTGCAATTTGTAGCATTCTGACTTTATGTGACCAGTCTTACCACATTCATAGCATGTAATAGTCTTGTTGTCACTAGTCTTGGAGCTAGATGGCTTTCTGAATTTGTTGTCTTTCTTCTTCAGAAATTTCTTAAATTTCTTGACAAGTGTCCCGATTTCAGTCTCTTCAGTTTCACTACTGGATTCATCTGAGCAGCTATCTGATTCAGTTTTCGATTGATGGGCTTGAACCTTCAAGGATAATCCTTTCTTTTTCCGGCTTTCCATTTCTGATTCGTCCAGCCGATGCAGTTCCATTTCATGTTCCCTTAGTTTTCCAAACAATGTTGCAGT
This sequence comes from Cicer arietinum, assembly GCF_000331145.2. Lineage (NCBI taxonomy): Eukaryota > Viridiplantae > Streptophyta > Magnoliopsida > Fabales > Fabaceae > Cicer > Cicer arietinum. The sequence continues at coordinate 25,713,493 of NC_021160.2, read as the reverse complement.
TGTCATCTTTGCTAGCTCTTTAGATTCAGCTATGGTTGTTATTTTGGGCTGCCATTCTCTGGTTAGACACCTCATAATTTTTCCAATTTGCTGTTCGGTGTCCACTTGTTTTCCCAATGCGTGAAGATTGTTCACAATATGTGTGAATCTGGTCTGCAGATCGCTGATGAATTCGTCCTTTTTCATGCTGAATAATTCGTATTCGTGCATAAGTGTATTTACGCGAGCTCTTTTCACATATGTGGTTCCTTCATGTGTTTCTTGAAGAATGTCCCACATCTCTTTTGCTGACTTGCAGTTTGATACCCTAAAGAATTCTTCTACACATAGAGCAGATGTTATAATGTTTTTAGCCTTAGCATTATAACCTACCTTCTTTTTGTCGTCGTCAGACCAGTCGGCTCTAGGCTTGAGAATCATTGAGTCATTTGTTCCTGCAATCTTGGGAATGTATGGACCGTTTTCAACAGCGTCAAGGATGTCTATGCCACTGGCTTCCAGGAATATCAGCATCATGTGCTTCCAGTACATATAAGCTGTTCCGTTGAATGCTGGAGGTCTTGCTAATGATGCGCCTTCTCCCAGAAAATCGTTTGAGGCCATATTCCTTTTATGAGTGTTACCTCTCGAAAAGTCAGGCTCTGAGGCCAAT
>NC_021160.2:25710691-25711699 GCF_000331145.2 Cicer arietinum | reverse complement strand
CTTTCAATCGATTTGCCAATCGATTGTGTTCAAGTCAGTGACTCAGCTATTTTGATGTTAATCGACGTGCCAATCGATTTGTGTGTATTTGCCTTAAAAGTTCTTACCCGGCGTTTAGTTCAATCGATTTCCCAATCGATTGCAACCAAACTTAATATGATTGGAATTCACACAATAGATTGTCCAATCGATTGTGTTTGTCACAGGTGAAGTTATTTTGCAAATAGTACTTAAGCAATCGATTTGCCAATCGATTACCCTCAAAACTGGAGTGTCACTGTGACTTGTACAATCGATTTCCCAATCGATTTGTTTCAATCAGGTTTACTTTGTGAAGTGTACAATCGATTTGTCAATCGATTAGCCTGTAAAACAGGGTGCCACTGACTTGTGCAGTTTTCATTTCTAATTTAGTCAGTCGATTGCCCAATCGATTATACAATCACAAATAGTTATGTTTCCTTACACCCTTGTTATGAAATCGATTTCCCAATCGATTTACTCAGTGAATAATCAACTTTTGTTGATTTCTTGTGTTCCAAGCAATTTGTTCCAAGTGTGTAGGATTGGATTGTTGTTCCTGAAATCTTGCTCAATTGAAATGTTAGATTTATCATATGATGTATGAACATTGTATGTTTGTTAATTATGTCAAAACTAGGATTAAGAGGACTAAAGTCCAACACGAATGACACAAACACACCTATTGGAGGCCCAAGATTGGTTAAAAACCCTAATTGGACAAGAATAAGCCTATGGAGGACGTAAATGACAAAAATGTGAATATTATGACACAAAACACCTATTGGATGCACAAGATTTGTTTAAAACCCTAATTGGACAAGAATAAGCCTAAGATGGACGAAATTGACCTAAATGTTCATCCAATGACACAAACACACCTAATGGATGCACAAGATTGTTTAAAGACCCTAACTGGACAAGAATAAGCCTAGTGAGTAAGGAAATGACCTAAATGTTCATCCAATGACACAAATGTACTTATTA
>NC_021160.2:25703627-25710665 GCF_000331145.2 Cicer arietinum | reverse complement strand
GGACAAGAATAAGCCTAGCGGGGACGAAAGTGACCTAAATGTTCATCCAATGACACAAATGTACTTACTAGATGCATAAGATTGGTTAAAAACCCTAATTGGACAAGAATAAGCTTAGGGAGGACGAAAATGACCTAAATGTGAATCCAATGACACATACACACATATTGAATGCACAAATTTGTTAAAAACACTAATTTGACTAGAATAAACCTAGGGAGTACGAGAATGGCCTAAATGTTCATCCAATGACACAAACACACCTATTGGATGGACAAAATTGTTTAAAAACCCTAATTGGACAAGAATAAGCCTATGGAGGACGAAAATGACCTAAATGTTCATTCAATGACACAAAACACCTATTGGATGCACAAGATTGGTTAAAAACCATAATTGGACAAGAATAAGCTTAGGGAGGACGAAAATGACCTAAATGTTAATCCAATGACACAAATGAACTTATTGGATGCACAAGATTGGTTAAAAACCCTAATTGGACAAGAAAAAATGAACTAAATGTTAATCCAATAACACAAATGTACTTATTGGATGCACAAATTGGTTAAAAACTCTAATTGGAAAAGAATAAGCCTAGGCAGGATGAAAATGAACTAAATATGAATACAAAGACACAAACACTCCTATTGGATGCCCAAGATTGGTTAAAAACCTTAACTTGACTAGAATAAATCTATGGAGGAGGAAAATGACCTAAATGTTCATCCAATGACCCTAACACACCTATTGGATGCACAAAATTGTTTAAAAACCCTAATTGGACAAGAATAAGCCTATGGAGGGCGAAAATGACCTAAATGTTCATCCGACACAAACACTCCTATTGGATGCCCAAGATTGGTTAAAAACCTTAACTTGACTAGAATAAATCTAGGGAGGAGGAAAATGACCTAAATGTTCATCCGACACAAACACTCCTATTGGATGCCCAAGATTGGTTAAAAACCCTAATTGGACAAGAATAAGCCTAGGCAGGATGAAAATGAACTAAATATGAATACAAAGACACAAACACTCCTATTGGATGCCCAACATTGGTTAAAAACCTTAATTTGACTAGAATAAATCTAGGGAGGAGGAAAATGACCTAAATGTTCATCCAATTACCCTAACTCACCTATTGGATGCACAAAATAGTTTAAAAACCCTAATTGGACAAGATTAAGGCTATGGAGTGTTGTTATATATGACCTCGTAATAAGCGGAATATATCAGAATGTATCAGTTCTTTATGAAATTAAATCAATTTCATACACACAGCGGAAATTAAATTGTGGCATACAAGATTAGCAAGTTTTATTAGATTGATATGAGATTAATCAAGATGCATACAAGTCAAATTATCAGATTAAACAATATTACTTATTACAGAATATGTTTAACATGCATCTAATTTTAATCACATATACAGATATATCAAGATAGTAAATCAAAGAAGATAAGGGTTAGAGAAGATTGCACCAAGGATTTATACTGGTTCAGTTGTCCACTTGACAACCTACATCCAGTCCTGCAAATCCAAACGGATTTCAGATTTTCTTCTCCAATAGAAAGAATCAATTACAGATTGTCCAGTTTCCTCCCCGAAACCTATCTATCTTAATGATCTCTTTCCTATTGATCACCCTCTGATCCTTGTAGATACTCAGCAACCTATCACAGAATCAAAGTACAACTCTTTCTTGTTGAGCACTCTCACCCAAGAAAGTAGCCACCAGTTTCTAGCTGGCTTTCTATCAAACCTTTGATCCTTGTAGATACTCAACAATCTAACACATAATCAAAGTCCGACTCTTCCTTGTTGAGCACTCTCACCCAAGAAAGTAGCCACCAGTTTCTAGCTGGCTTTCTATCAACCCTTTGATCCTTGTAGACAATCGGCAGCCTAACACAAAATCAAAGTACGACTCTTTCTTGTTGAGACCTCTCACCCAAGAAAGTAGCCACCAGTTTCTAGCTGGATTTTCAACGTTCGTTTTGGTTCAAAGATTTATTACAGAAAGAATAAAAGACGTAAAACAAAAGAGTCTTCAATCTTTATAAATGTTGCTCTTCACAAATCTGGATATTCATGGATTGTTCTTGAGCACATTATCATTTCTCTTAGATTGTCAACAAACTGTATTGAGATCTGTAATCACAATTATGAAGTTGTTAGTTTGTTGCCATGAACCGTTTTTGAGAGCATAAGAGAAATTATGAAAGATATGAAAAAGTTATGTAAAAGTTCTTAGAAGTTATGAGAATAAAGATTGAAAGACATCTTATATAGTTTCTGAAAAACCAACTACGAAATCGATTTCCCAATCGATTTTGTAAAGTTATAAAATGAGCTAAATCGATTTGCCAATCGATTATCGCGATCTTGGTTTTCTTTAATCTTGAAACTATACAAGCTAATCGATTTACCAATCGATTCTTTAAAACAACACTTTTCAGCAGAACATGTCCAGACCTGTCGAAATCGATTGCCTAATCGATTTCTGGGAAACTGTTTTAATAAAACTATTTTCAATCGATTATGTTGAATTATTAATTATGTCAAAATTAGGAATCAAAGGATCAAAATCCAACATGGAGGACGTAAATGACCTAAATGTTCATCCAATGACACAAACAGACTTATTGGATGCACAAGATTGGTTAAAAACCCTAATTGGGCAAGAATAAGCCTATGGAGGACTAAAATGACCAAAATGTTCATCCAATGACACAAATGTACTTATTGGATGTACAAATTGGTTAAAAATCCTAATTGGACAAGAATAAGCCTAGGGAGGACGAAAATGACCTAAATGTGAATCCAGTAACACAAGATTGGTTAAAAACCTCATTTGACTAGAATAAAGCTAGGGAGGACGAATATGACATAAATGTTCATCCAATTACACAAACACACCTATTGGATGCACAAAATTGTTTAAAAACCCTAATTGGACAAGAATAAGCCTAGGGAGGAGGAAAATGACCTAAATGTGAATCCAATGACACAAACACACCTACTGGATGCACAAAATTATTTATAAACCCTAATTGGACAAGAATAAGCCTTGGAAGGACGAAAATGACCTAAACGTGAATCCAATGACACATACATCCCTATTGGATGCACAAGATTGGTTAAAAACCCTAATTGGACAAGAATAAGCCTAGGGAGGATGAAAATGACCTAAATGTTCATCCAATGACACAAAACACCTATTGGATGCACAAGATTGGTTAAAAACCCTAATTGGACAAGAATAAGCCTAGGGAGGATGAAAATGACCTAAATGTTCATCCAATGACACAAAACACCTATTGGATGCACAAGATTGGTTAAAAACCCTAATTGGACAAGAATAAGCCTAGGGAGGATGAAAATGACCTAAATGTTCATCCAATGACACAAATGTACTTATTGGATGCACAAATTGGTTAAGAAAACCTAATTGGACAAGGATAAGCCTAGGGAGGATGAAATTGACCTAAATGTGAATCCAATGACACAAACACTCCTATCGGTTGCACAAGATTGGTCATAAAACCCTAATATGACTAGAATAAATCTAGGGACGACGAAAATGACCTAAATGTTCATCCAATGACACAAAACATTCCTATTGGATGCACAAAATTATTTAAAAATCCTAATTGGACAAGAATAAGCCTATGGAGGATGAAAATGACCTAAATGTGAATCCAATGACACAAATGTACTTATTGGATGCACAAGATTGGTTAAAAATCCTAATTGGACTAGAATAAACCTAGGGAGGACGAAATGACCAAAATGTTCATCCAATGACACAATTACATGACCTAAATGTGAATCCAATGACACAAAACATTCCTATTGGATGCACAAAATTATTTAAAAATCCTAATTGGACAAGAATAAGCCTATGGAGGACGAAAAGGACCTAAATGATCATCCAATGACACAACTGTACTTATTGGATGCACAAATTGGTTAAAAACCCTAATTGGACTAGGATAAGCCTATGGAGGATGAAATTGACCTAAATGTGAATCCAATGACACAAATGTACTTATTGGATGCACAAGATTGGTTAAAACCCCTAATTGGACTAGGATAAGCCTATGGAGGATGAAATTGACCTAAATGTGAATCCAATGACACAAATGTACTTATTGGATGCACAAGATTGGTTAAAACCCCTAATTGGACTAGGATAAGCCTATGGAGGATGAAATTGACCTAAATGTGAATCCAATGACACAAATGTACTTATTGGATGCACAAGATTGGTTAAAACCCCTAATTGGACTAGGATAAGCCTATGGAGGATGAAATTGACCTAAATGTGAATCCAATGACACAAACACTCCTATTGGATGCACAACATTGGTCAGAAACCCTAATTTGACTAGAATAATTCTAGGGACAACGAAAATGACCTAAATGTTCATCCAATGACACAAACACACTTATTGGATGCACAAGATTGGTTAAAACCCCTAATTGGACTAGAATAAGCCTAGGGAGGACGAAAATGACCTAAATGTTCATCCAATGACACAAACACACTTATTGGATGCACAAGATTGGTTAAAACCCCTAATTGGACTAGAATAAGCCTAGGGAGGACGAAAATGACCTAAATGTTCATCCAATGACACAAACACACTTATTGGATGCACAAGATTGGTTAAAACCCCTAATTGGACTAGAATAAGCCTAGGGAGGACGAAAATGACCTAAATGTTCATCCAATGACACAAACACACCTATTGGATGCACAAAATTGTTTAAAACCCTTATTGGACAAGAATAAGCCTATGGAGGACGAAAATGACCTAAATGTTCATCCAATGACACAAACACACTTATTGGATGCACAAGATTGGTTAAAACCCCTAATTGGACTAGAATAAGCCTAGGGAGGACGAAAATGACCTAAATGTTCATCCAATGACACAAACACACCTATTGGATGCACAACATTGTTTAAAAACCCTAATTGGACAAGAATAAGCCTAAGGAGGACGAAATTGACCTAAATGTTCATCCAATAACACAAACACACCGATTGGATGCACAAGATTCTTTAAAAACCCTAACTGGATAAGAATAAGCCTAGTGAGTAAGGAAATTACCTAAATGTTCATCCAATGGCACAAATGTATTTATTAGATGCACAAGATTGGTTACAAACCTTAATTGGACAAGAATAAGCCTAGGGAGGAAGAAAATGACCTAAATGTTCATCGAATGAAACAAATGAACTTATTGGTTGCACAAGATTAGTTAATAACCTTAATTGGATAAGAATAATACTAAGGAGAACGAAAATGACCAAAATGTTCATCGAATGAAAGAAACACACCTATTGGAGGCCCAAGATTGGTTAAAAACCCTAATTGGACAAGAATAAGCCTAGGGATGACGTAAATGACAAAAATGTGAATATTATGACACAAAACACCTATTGGATGCACAAGATTTTTTTAAAACCATAATTGGACAAGAATAAGCCTAAGATGGACGAAATTAACCTAAATGTTCATCCAATGACACAAACACACCTATTGGATGCACAAGATTTGTTAAAAACCATAATTGGACAAGAATAAGCTTAGGGAGGACGAAAATGACCTAAATGTTAATCCAATGACACAAATGAGCTTATTGGATGCACAAGATTGGCTAAAAACCCTAATTGGACAAGAATAAGCCTATGGAGGACGAAAATGACCTAAATGTTAATCCAATAACACAAATGTACTTATTGGATGCACAAATTGGTTAAAAACTCTAATTGGAAAAGAATAAGCCTAGGCAGGTTGAAAATGAACTAAATGTGAATACAAAGACACAAACACTCCTATTGGACACCCAAGAATGGTTAAAAACCCTAATTTGACTAGAATAAATCTAGGAACGACGAAAGTGACCTAACTGTTCATCCAATGACACAAACACACCTATGGATGCACAAAATTATTTAAAAATCCAAATGGGACAAGAATAAGCCTATGGAGGACGAAAATGACCTAAATGTTCATCCAATGACACAATTACACTTATTGGATGCACAAGATTGGTTAAAAACCCAAATTGGACTAGAATAAGCCTAGGGAGGACGAAAATGACCTAAATGTTCATCCAATGACACAAACACACTTATTGGATGGACAAGATTGGTTAAAAACCCTAATTGGACTAGAAGAAGCCTAGGGAGGACGAAAATGACCTACATGTTCATCCAGTGACAAAAACACACCTATTGGATGCACAACATTATTTGAAAACCCTAATTGGACTAGAATAAGCCTAAGGAGGACGAAAATGACCTAAATGTTCATCGAATGACACAAACAAACCTATTGGAGGCACAAGATTGGTTAAAAACCCTAATTGGACAAGAATAAGCCTAGGGAGGACGTAAATGACAAAAATGTGAATATTATGACACAAAATACCTAATGGATGCACAAGATTGGTTTAAAACCCTAATTGGACAAGAATAAGCCTAAGATGGACGAAATTGACCTAAATGTACATCCAATGACACAAACACACCTATTGGATGCACAAAATTATTTAAAAATCCTAATTGGACAAGAATAAGCCTATGGAGGACGAAAATGACCTAAATGTTCATCCAATGACACAAATGTACTTATTGGATGCACAAATTGGTTAAAAACCCTAATTGGACTAGGATAAGCCTATGGAGGATGAAATTGACCTAAATGTGAATCCAATGACTCAAACACTCCTATTGGATGCACAAGATTGGTTAGAAACCCTAATTTGACTAGAATAATTCTAGGGTCAACGAAAATGATCTAAATGTTCATCCAATGACACAAACACACCTATTGGATGAGCAAAATTGTTTAAAAATCCTAATTGAACAAGAATAAGCCTATGGAGGACGAAAATGACCTAAATGTTCATCCAATAACACAAACACACTTATTGGATGCACAAGATTGTTTAAAAACCCTAATTGGACTAGAATAAGCCTAGAGAGGACGAAAATGACCTAAATGTTCATCCAATGACAC
>NC_021160.2:25700878-25703484 GCF_000331145.2 Cicer arietinum | reverse complement strand
TATGGAGGACGAAAATGACCTAAATGTTCATCCAATAAAACAAACACACTTATTGGATGCACAAGATTGGTTAAAAACACAAATTGGACTAGAATAAGCCTAGGTAGGACGAAAATGACCTAAATTTTCATCCAATGACACAAACACACCTATTGGAGGCACAAGATTGGTTAAAAACCCTAATTGGACAAGAATAAGCCTATGGAGGACGAAAATGACCTAAATATTCATCCAATGACACAAACAACTTATTGGATGCAAAAGATTGGTTAAAAACCCTAATTGGACTAGAATAAGCTTAGGGAGGACGAAAAAGACCTAAATGTTCATCTAGTGACACAAACACACCTATTGGATGCACAACTTTGTTTAAAAACCCTAATTGGACAAGAATAAGCCTAAGGAGGACGAAAATGACCTAAATGTTCATCGAATGACACAAACACACTTATTGGATGCACAAGATTGGTTAAAAACCTTAATTGGACAAGAATATGCCTAGGGAGGACGAAGATGACCTAAATGTTCATCGAATGACACAAACACACTTATTGGATGCACAAGATTGGTTAAAAACCTTAATTGGACAAGAATATGCCTAGGGAGGACGAAGATGACCTAAATGTTCATCGAATGACACAAACACACCTATTGGAGGCACAAGATTGGTTAAAAACCCTAATTGGACAAGAATAAGCCTAGGGAGGACGTACATGACAAAAATGTGAATATTATGACACAAAACACCTGTTGGATGCACAAGATTGGTTTAAAACCCTAATTGGACAAGAATAAGCCTAAGATGGACGAAATTGACCTAAATGTTCATCCAATGACACAAACACACCTATTGGATGCACAAGATTGTTTAAAAACACTAACTAGACAAGAATAAGCCTAGTGAGTAAGGAAATGACCTAAATGTTCATCCAATGACACAAATGTACTTATTAGATGCACAAGATTGGTTAAAAACTCTAGTTGGATAAGAATAATTCTAGGGAGGACGAAAATGACCTAAATGTTCTTCCAATGACACAAACACACTTATTGGATGCACAAGATTGGGTTAAAACCCTAATTGGACAAGCATAAGCCTAGGGAGGACGAAAATGACCTAAATGTTCTTCCAATGACACAAACACACTTATTGGATGCACAAGATTGGGTTAAAACCCTAATTGGACAAGCATAAGCCTAGGGAGGACGAAAATGACCTAAATGTTCTTCCAATGACACAAACACACTTATTGGATGCACAAGATTGGGTTAAAACCCTAATTGGACAAGCATAAGCCTAGGGAGGACGAAAATGACCTAAATGTTCTTCCAATGACACAAACACACTTATTGGATGCACAAGATTGGGTTAAAACCCTAATTGGACAAGCATAAGCCTAGGGAGGACGAAAATGACCTAAATGTTCTTCCAATGACACAAACACACTTATTGGATGCACAAGATTGGGTTAAAACCCTAATTGGACAAGCATAAGCCTAGGGAGGACGAAAATGACCTAAATGTTCTTCCAATGACACAAACACACTTATTGGATGCACAAGATTGGGTTAAAACCCTAATTGGACAAGCATAAGCCTAGGGAGGACGAAAATGACCTAAATGTTCTTCCAATGACACAAACACACTTATTGGATGCACAAGATTGGGTTAAAACCCTAATTGGACAAGCATAAGCCTAGGGAGGACGAAAATGACCTAAATGTTCATCGAATGACACAAACAAACCTATTGGAGGCACAAGATTGGTTAAAAATCCTAATTGGACAAGAATAAGCCTAGGGAGGACGTAAATGACAAAAATGTGAATATTATTACACAAAACTCCTAATGGATGCACAAGATTGGTTAAAAACCCTAATTGGACAAGAATAAGCCTAGGGAGGACGTAAATGACAAAAATGTGAATATTATGACACAAAACACCTATTGGATGCACAAGATTGGTTTAAAACCCTAATTGGACAAGAATAAGCCTAAGATGGACGAAATTGACCTAAATGCTCATCCAATGACACAAACACACCTAATGGATGCACAAGATTGTTTAAAAACCCTAACTGGACAAGAATAAGCCTAGTGAGTAAGGAAATGACCTAAATGTTCATCCAATGACACAAATGTACTTATTAGATGCACAAGATTGGTTAAAAACCCTAATTGGAAAAGAATAAGCTTAGGGAGGACGAAAATGACGTAAATGTGAATCCAATGACACATACACACATATTGAATGCACAAGATTGGTTAAAAACCCTAATTTGACTAGAATAAACCTAGGGAGTACGAAAATGACTTCATCCAATCACAAACACACCTATTGGATGCACAAAATTATTTAAAAACTCTAATTGGACAAAAGTAAGCCTACGGAGGACGAAAATGACCTAAATGTTCATTCAATGACACAAAATACCTATTGGATGCACAAGATTGGGGAAAAACCATAATTGGACAAGAATAAGCCTAGGGAGGACGAAAATGACCTAAATGTTAATCCAATGACACAAATGAACTTGTTGGATGCACAAGATTGGTTAAAAACCCTAATTGGACAAGAATAAGCCTATGGAAGACAAAAATGACC
>NC_021160.2:25695417-25700717 GCF_000331145.2 Cicer arietinum | reverse complement strand
AAGGGAGGACGAAAATGACCAAAATGTTAATCCAATGACCCAAACACACCTATTGGATGCACAAAATTGTTTAAAAACCCTAATTGGACAAGAATAAAACTAGGGAGGACGAAAATGACCTAAATGTGAATCCAATGACACAAACACACCTATTGGATGCACAAAATTGTTTAAAAACCCTAATTGGACAAGAATAAAACTAGGGAGGACGAAAATGACCTAAATGTGAATCCAATGACACAAACACACCTATTGGATGCACAAAATTGTTTAAAAACCCTAATTGGACAAGAATAAAACTAGGGAGGACGAAAATGACCTAAATGTGAATCCAATGACACAAACACACCTATTGGATGCACAAAATTGTTTAAAAACCCTAATTGGACAAGAATAAGGCTATGGAGGACGTAAACGACCTAAATGTTCCTCCAATGACAGAAACAGATTTATTGGATGACAAGATTGGTTAAAAACCCTAATTGGACAAGAATAAGCCTAGGGAGGACTAAAATGACCAAAATGTTCATCCAATGACACAAATGTACTTATTGGATGCACAAGATTGGTTAAAAACCCTAATTGGAAAAGAAGGAGGACGAAAATGACCTAAATGTTCATCCAATAACACAAAACACCTATTGGATGCACAAGATTGGTTAAAAACCCTAATTGGACAAGAATATGCCTAGGAAGGACGAAAGTGACCTAAATGTTCATCCAATGACACAAATGTACTTACTAGATGCACAAGGTTGGTTAAAAACCCTAATTGGACAAGAATAAGCTTAGGGAGGACGATAATGACCTAAATGTGAATCCAATGACACATACACACCTATTGAATGCACAAGATTGGTTAAAAACCCTAATTTGACGAGAATAAACCTAGGGAGTACGAAAATGACCTAAATGTTCATCCAATGACAAAAACACACCCATTGGATGCACAAAAATGTTTCAAAATCCTAATTGGACAAGAATAAGCCTATGGGGGACGAAAATGACCTAAATGTTTATCCAATGACAAAAAACACCTATTGGATGCACAAGATTGGTTTAAAACCCTAATTGGACAAGAATAAGCCTAGGGAGGACGAAAATGACCTAAATGTGAATCCAATGACACATACACACATATTGAATGCACAAGATTGGTTAAAAACCCTCATTGGACTAGAATAAACCTAGGGACGACGAAAATGACCTAAATGTTCATCCAATGACACAAACACACTTATTGGATGCACAAGATTGGTTAAAAACCCTAACTGGACAAGAATAAGCTTTGGGAGGACGAAAATGACATAAATGTGAATCCAATGACACATACACACATATTGAATGCACAAGATTGGTTAAAAACCCTAATTTGACTAGAATAAACCTATGGAGTACGAAAATGACTTAAATGTGAATATTATGACACAAAACACCTATTGGATGCACAAGATTGGTTTAAAACCCTAATTGGACAAGAATAAGACTAAGATGGACGAAATTGACCTAAATGTTCATCCAATGACACAAACACACCTAATGGACGCACCAGATTGTTTAAAAACCCTAACTGGACAAGAATAAGCCTAGTGAGTAAGGAAATGACCTAAATGTTCATCCAAGGACACAAATGTACTTATTAGATGCACAAGATTGGTTAAAAACCCCAATTGGACAAGAATAAGCCTACGGAGGACGAAAGTGACCTAAATGTTCATCCAATGACACAAATGTACCTACTATATGCACAAGATTGGTTAAAAATCCTTATTGGACTATAATAAGCCTAGGGAGGACGAAAATGACCTAAATGTTCATCCAATGACACAAATGTACCTACTATATGCACAAGATTGGTTAAAAATCCTTATTGGACTATAATAAGCCTAGGGAGGACGAAAATGACCTAAATGTTCATCCAATTACACAAAAGAACTTATTGGATGCACAAGATTGGTTAAAAACCCCAATTGGACAAGAATAAGCCTACGGAGGACGAAAGTGACCTAAATGTTCATCCAATGACACAAATGTACCTACTATATGCACAAGATTGGTTAAAAATCCTTATTGGACTATAATAAGCCTAGGGAGGACGAAAATGACCTAAATGTGAATCCAATGACGCAAACACACCTATTGGATGCACAAGATTTCTAAAAACCCTAATTGGATTAGAATAAGCTTCGTGATGACGAAAATGACCTATATGTTTATCCAATGACACAAAAGAACTTATTTGATGCACAAGATTGGTTTAAAACTCTTATTGAACAAGAATAAGTCTCCAGAGGATGATAATAACCTAAATGTTTATCCAATGACACAAATGAACTTATTGGATGCACAAGATTGGTTAAAAACCCTAATTAGACAAGAATAAGCCTAAGGAGGACGAAAATGACCTAAATGTGCATCCAATGACACAAACACATCTGTTGGATGCACAAGATTGGTTAAAAACACTAATTGGACAAGAATAAGCCTAGGGAGGACGAAATGACCAAAATGTTCATCCAATGACACAAACACATCTGTTGGATGCACAAGATTGGTTAAAACCCCTAATTAGACAAGAATAAGCCTAAGGAGGACGAAAATGACCTAAATGTGCATCCAATGACACAAACACATCTGTTGGATGCACAAGATTGGTTAAAAACACTAATTGGACAAGAATAAGCCTAGGGAGGACGAAATGACCAAAATGTTCATCCAATGACACAAACACACCTATTGGATGCAAGAGATTGGTTAAAAACCCTAATAGGAGTTGAATAGGCCTCGAGAGGACGAAAATGACCTGAATGTTAATCCAATGAAACAAACACATCTATTGGAAGCACAAGATTGGTTAAAAACCCTAATTGGACTAGTATAAATCAATGGAGAACTAAAATGATTAAAATGTTCATCGAATGAGACAAACCCACCTATTGGATGAATAAGATTGGTTAAAAACCTTAATTGGACTTGAATAAGCCTCGAGAGGACGAAAATGACCTGAATGTTAATCCAATCACACAAACACGCTTATTGGATGCACAAGATTTGTTAAAATCTCAAATTGGAGTAGAATAAGCCTAGGGTAAACAAAAATGACCTAAATGTTTCTCCAATAACACATAAGAACTTATTGGACGCACAAGATTGGTTAAAAACCCTAATTGGAAAAGAATAAGCCTAGGGAGGACGGGAATGACCTAAATGTTCATCTAATGAAACAAACATACCTATTGGATGCACAAGATTGGTTAAAAACCCTAATTGGACAAGAATAAGCCTAGCGAGGACGAAAATGACCTAAATGCTAATCCAATCACACAAACACACCTATTGGACGCACAAGATTGGTTAAAAACCCTAATTGGACTAGAATAAGCCTAGAGAGGACGAGAATGACCTAAATGTTCATCCAATGACACAAACACACCTATTGGACGCACAAGATTGGTTAAAAACCCTAATTGGACTTGAATAGGCTTAGAGCGGACGAAAATGACCGAAATGTTAATCCAATGACACAAACACACCTATTGGAAGCACAAGATTCATCAAAAACCCTAATCGGACAAGAATAGGCCTAGAGTGGACGAAAATGACTTAAATGTTCATCCAATGACACAAACGTACTTATTAGATGCACAAGATTGGTTAAAAACCCTAATTGGACAAGAATAAGCCTAGGGAGGACGTAAATGACAAAAATGTGAATATTATGACACAAAACACCTATTGGATGCACAAGATTGGTTAAAAACCCTAATTGGACAAGAATAAGCCTAGGGAGGACGTAAATGACAAAAATGTGAATATTATGACACAAAACACCTATTGGATGCACAAGATTGGTTAAAAACCCTAATTGGACAAGAATAAGCCTAGGGAGGACGTAAATGACAAAAATGTGAATATTATGACACAAAACACCTATTGGATGCACAAGATTGGTTAAAAACCCTAATTGGACAAGAATAAGCCTAGGGAGGACGAAAATGACCTAAATGTTCATCCAATGACACAAACACACCTAATGGATGCACAAGATTGTTTAAAAACCCTAACTGGACAAGAATAAGCCTAGTGAGTAAGGAAATGACCTAAATGTTCATCCAATGACACAAATGTTCTTATTAGATGCAGAAGATTGGTTAAAAACCCTAATTGGAAAAGAATAAGCTTAGGGAGGACGAAAATGACGTAAATGTGAATCCAATGACACATACACACATATTGAATGCACAAGATTGGTTAAAAACCCTAATTTGACTAGAATAAACCTAGAGAGTACGAAAATGACCTAAACGTTCATCCAATGACACAAACACACCTATTGGATGCACAAAATTATTTAAAAACTCTAATTGGACAAAAATAAGCCTACGGAGGACGAAAATGACCTAAATGTTCATTCAATGACACAAAATACCTATTGGATGCACAAGATTGGGGAAAAACCATAATTGGACCAGAATAAGCTTAGGGAGGACGAAAATGACCTAAATGTTAATCCAATGACACAAATGAACTTGTTGGATGCACAAGATTGGTTAAAAACCCTAACTGAACAAGAATAAGCCTATGGAAGACAAAAATGATCTAAATATTAATCCAATAACACAAATGTACTTATTGGATGCACAAATTGGTTAAAAACTCTAATTGGAAAAGAATAAGCCTAGGCAGGATGAAAATGAACTAAATGTGAATACAAAGACACAAACACTCCTATTGGATGCCCAAGATTTGTTAAAACCCCTAATTTGACTAGAATAAATCAAGGGAGGACGAAAATGACCAAAATGTTAATCAAATGACCCAAACACACCTATTGGATGCACAAAATTGTTTAAAAACCCTAATTGGACAAGAATAAGGCTATGGAGGACGTAAACGACCTAAATGTTCCTCCAATAACAGAAACAGATTTATTGGATGACAAGATTGGTTAAAAACCATAATTGGACAAGAATAAGCCTAGGGAGGACTAAAATGACCAAAATGTTCATCCAATGACACAAATGTACTTATTGTATGTACAAATTGGTTAAAAACGCTAATTGGACAAGAATAATCCTAAATAGGACGAAAATGACGTAAGTGTTCCACGAATGACACAAACACGTTTACTGGATGCACAAGATTTGTTACAAACACTAATTGGACAAGAATAAGCCTAGGGAGGACGAAAATGACCTAAATGTGAATCCAGTGACACAAGATTGGTTAAAAGCCTAATTTGACTAGAATAAACCTAGGGAGAACGAAAATGACATAAATGTTCATCCAATTACACAAAC
>NC_021160.2:25656841-25695233 GCF_000331145.2 Cicer arietinum | reverse complement strand
AAAATGACCTAAATGTTCATCCAATAACACAAAACACCTATTGGATGCACAAGATTGGTTAAAAACCCTAATTGGACAAGAATATGCCTAGGAAGGACGAAAGTGACCTAAATGTTCATCCAATGACACAAATGTACTTACTAGATGCACAAGGTTGGTTAAAAACCCTAATTGGACAAGAATAAGCTTAGGGAGGACGATAATGACCTAAATGTGAATCCAATGACACATACACACCTATTGAATGCACAAGATTGGTTAAAAACCCTAATTTGACGAGAATAAACCTAGGGAGTACGAAAATGACCTAAATGTTCATCCAATGACAAAAACACACCCCTTGGAAGCACAAAAATGTTTCAAAACCCTAATTGGACAAGAATAAGCCTATGGGGGACGAAAATGACCTAAATGTTTATCCAATGACAAAAAACACCTATTGGATGCACAAGATTGGTTTAAAACCCTAATTTGACAAGAATAAGCATAAGATGGACGAAATTTACCTAAATGTTCATCCAATGACACAAACACACCTATTGGATGCACAAGATAGGTTAAAAACCCAAATTGGACAAGAATAAGCTTTGGGAGGACGAAAATGACCTAAATGTGAATCCAATGACACATACACACATATTGAATGCACAAGATTGGTTAAAAACCCTAATTGGACAAGAATAAGCTTTGGGAGGACGAAAATGACCTAAATGTGAATCCAATGACACATACACACATATTGAATGCACAAGATTGGTTAAAAACCCTAATTGGACAAGAATAAGCTTTGGGAGGACGAAAATGACCTAAATGTTTATCCAATGACACAAATGAACTTATTGGATGCACAAGATTGGTTTAAAACCCTAATTGGACAAGAATAAGACTAAGATGGACGAAATTGACCTAAATATTTATCCAATGACACAAACACACCTAATGGATGCACCAGATTGTTTAAAAACCCTAACTGGACAAGAATAACCCTAGTGAGTAAGGAAATGACCAAAATGTTCATCCAATGACACAAATGTACTTATTAGACGCACAAGATTGGTTAAAAACCCCAATTGGACAATAATAAGCCTACGGAGGACGAAAGTGACCTAAATGTTCATCCAATGACACAAATGTACTTACTAGATGCACAAGATTGGTTAAAAATCCTTATTGGACTATTATAAGCCTAGGGAGGACGAAAATGACCTAAATGTGAATCCAACGACGCAAACACACCTATTGGATGCACAAGATTTCTAAAAACCCTAATTGGATTAGAATAAGCTTCGTGATGACGAAAATGACCTATATGTTTATCCAATGACACAAAAGAACTTATTTGATGCACAAGATTGGTTTAAAACTCTTATTGAACAAGAATAACTCTCCAGAGGATGATAATAACCTAAATGTTTATCCAATGACACAAATGAACTTATTGGATGCACAAGATTGGTTAAACACCATAATTAGACAAGAATAAGCCTAAGGAGGACGAAAATGGCCTAAATGTTCCTCCAATGACACAAAGAAACCTATTGGATGCACAAGATTGGTTAAAAACACTAATTGGACTAGAATAAGCCGAGGGAGGACTAAAATGACCAAAATGTTCATCGAATGAGACAAACCCACCTATTCGATGCATAAGATTGGTTAAAAACCATAATTGGACTTGAATAAGCCTCGGGAGGACGAAAATGACCTGAATGTTAATCCAATCACAGAAACACGCTTATTGGATGCATAAGATTTGTTAAAAACTCAAATTTTACTAGAATAAGCCTACGGTAGACGAAAATGACCTAAATGTTTCTCCAATAACACATAAGAACTTATTAGACGCACAATATTGGTTAAAAACCGTAATTGGACTAGAATAAGCCTATAGAGGACGAAACTAAATTAAATGCTCATCCAATGACACAAACACACAATGGATGCACAAGATTGGGTAAAAACCCTAATTGGAAAAGAATAAGCCTAGGGGGGACGGGAATGGCCTAAATGTTAATCTAATTAAACAAACATACCTATTGGATGCACAAGATTTTTTTAAAACCCTAATAGGACAAGAATAAACCTAGCGAGGACGAAAATGATCTAAATGCTAATCCAATGACACAAACACACATATTGGATGCACAAGATTGGTTAAAAACCCTAATTGGTATAGAATAAGCCTCGTGAGGATAAAAATGACCTAAATGCTCATCCAATCACACAAACACACCTATTGGATGCACAAGATTCGTTAAAAACCCTAATGGGACTAGAATAAGCCTAGAGAGGACGAAAATGACCGAAATATTAATCCAATGACACAAACACACCTATTGGAAGCACAAGATTCGTTAAAAACCCTAATCTGACAAGAATAGGCCTAGGGTGGACGAAAATGACCTAAATGTTTATCCAATGACAAAAACACACCTATTGGAAGCACAAGATTGGTTAAAACCCCTAATTGAAGTAGAATAAGCCTCGTGAGGATGAAAATGACCTGAATTTTTATCCAACGATAGAAAAGAACTTATTGGATGCACAAGATTGGTTAAAAACCCTAATTAGACAAGAATAAGTCTACGAGGGACGAAAATTGTAACACCCCGTTTTTCAAAGCGAGGGTATATTTTTTTTTTCAAAAGAAATTAAAATAAAACAAAGTAAAACAAATGAGGAAATGTCTTTGGATAAATAATTGAGTCATTATAATTTACGCAGCGGAAAAGTTTCTCCAATTATAAATCCAAAACATTTACATAACATCAAATGGTACATGGAACCCATCCAAAGATGATATCAAACTGATAATATTTGTATAAGTACAGTTTTCCAAACTAAAAATACTTCAAACCAAAAAGAAGGACCCCTAGTCCCTATACATCATCCTAATCTGATCATCCTACCAAAAAGCTATACACCCTGAGTAATCTCCACGCGCCCCGTGAGATCCTCCTAACGTAACAACAGTCAAGCGTTCCCATCTCCATCCCTGTCCGTAGGGTACGAACCGGTAGGGCCGTCCTGACTCTCATCTGAGGGCAAAGCCCAGATTTCCACAATAGTGTAAAGGGTCACCAACCAGAAAATAACAGTTAACACATAGCAATTAAGTTTTTGAATGCTCAAAACAACTTTTTAACTAAGCATGCACCTTAACAGGATTTTCAATATGCGAAAAGTTCATACAGTACATTGCCAATGAAAATGAAGGTAAAATGCAGTTCTCGATCTCCTAATTAACACATAATAAAACAAGACATGGATAGATTCATGAGCAATTAATCATACAACTAAAACTGAGGATTTTCACTGAGCCAATCGATTGGGCAATCGATTGGGGTGAAGATTTTTAATGAAAATAGAATCCTGGGCTGAATCAATCGATTTGGCAATCGATTGACAGGATAACGGAGCCCCTGACTTAATACCAATCGATTTCCAAATCGATTTCCTGAAGGTTTTTAGTGAAATTTTGAACTCTGGCTTGATTCAATCGATTGGGCAATCGATTGACAGGATAGCTGAGCCCCTGACTTAAGGGCCAATCGATTGGGCAATCGATTTCGAAAGGGATTTTCAAAAAAACTGATTACAAAATCGATTGGCTAATCGATTTTGTTCATTTGGCCAAGCCCCTGACTTAATACCAATCGATTGGGAAATCGATTTCCCTGATCATTTTTCCAAAAATTCATGAATTAACCTAAGTCATTCCTAATCAAGTTCACAACTTAACACTTAGCAATTTCTACGCGATTACCACGGCAATTGGGATCTCGATAACCATCTTACTTACACACAATAATCAACACATAACACTTAGCATTTTCAACGCAATTAACACGATAAATCAAATTCAAATCACTCAATCATAAAACTCAATCAAACACGACTCGTGTGCCAAGCACCCTAATGCAATGCGTATATGCCAAAATGCATGGACTCGGAATTCCAAACCAAAACCCTCCTCGAAGGGCCGTAAATCATAATTGTACCGCCTATCGCAGGCCAAAGTACCAATTACCGAGGTGCCACCTATCACGGGTCAGCACGATTTACTAAAATGCGTAAATCATAAACGTACCACCTATCACGGGTCAGTACAGTTTACCGAGGTGTCACCTATCACGGGTCAACACGATTTACTAAAAGAAAAAGCGGGAATCGTAAACGTACCGCCTATCACAGACCAGTACTGTTTACCTAGGTGCCACCTATCACGGGTCAGCACAATTCACCAAAAATGTAAATCGTAAATGTACCACCTATCACGGGTCAGTACAGTTTACCAAGGTGTCACCTATCACGGGTCAACACGATTTACTAAATAGTAACTCGTAAACGTACCACCTATCACGGGTCAGTACAGTTTACCAAGGTGTCACCTATCACGGGTCAACACGAATTACTAAATAGTAAATCGTAAACGTACAACCTATCACGGGTCAGTACAGTTTACCAAGGTGTCACCTATCACGGGTCGACACAATTTACCAAATGAAATGCATGAGCATACACAGACTCCATTCACAACAATCGTTAAGCAAATGCAGATATTAAAAGATTCCCCATTTTTAATACCCATTTAACTTAAACGACTTTCAAACAACATTAATTAAATAAGTCATTAAGAGATTCCCCGTTCTTAATACCGATTTAACTTAATGATTTTCAAAACAAAACGTTAAGCAAACAGTCATATTAAGAGATTCCCCATTCTTAATATACTTTTGACTTAAACGATTTTCTCGCAAAACATTCAGTAAACGAGTCATTAAGAGATTCCCCATTCTTAATACTCATTTACCGAAACGATTTTCAAAAACGATAGTTAAGTAACCGAGACATTAAGAGATTCCCCATTCTCAACGCCCAGTTAACTTAAACATTTTCCTCAAATACACATTAAGTAAACCGAGGTATTAAAAGATTCCCCATTTTTAATACTCGTTTAACTCTAATGGTTTTCAAATTCCACAGAAACAAATTCAAACATACTTTCACATTCAAACCATAATTCACAACAACCACACCAATTAACAAACATCAAGTACGAACACACCAAATACAACGAACACAAATCACGCAACATAACACCCAGATACATCAAATTTCATTTACCACGAAACATTCATCACTATAAACAAAACCTAACTCTAAGGTTTTTACCCATAACGCACTAGTTTCGTTTTTCCCCAAATCGATACATTTAACCCTAACAAATTCCTTCCCACACAACTACAGATAAGTCCCTAATGCAAGCTAGAAGTTTGGAAGGAGCCCTTACCTCAACGTTAGCTTTAACGCGCGTTTCCGGTACCGCGAGTAATTCCGGTAAAATCTCCGCTCGCAACGCCGCTTCCAAATTAGTTCACTAGCACCGTAGCGTGGTGGTGAGCAACTTTCCCTTCTATCTCTTCGAGAAATGAGGTTTGGATCTAGAAGAAACAGAGGGGTTTGTGTTTGGATCTCAAAACCGTTTTTCTTCGTTTTTGAATCAAAGAGGAAGAGTGGAGTTACGAAAACCTTGGTCTAACTCACACCCAACCTTGGGTCACTAACTTTGAAGAAAAGGAAGCAACGAAAACGAAAAATGGAGAAGGATGGATTCTTGGTTTTCACGTGAGATGTTCAGAGGAAGGAGATGGAATTTGAGATTTTCCTTCCTTTCTATTTCTTTCCTTTGTTTTTCCTTTCTTCCTTTTTCCTTCCTTCCTTTATATACTATTTTCTTTTCCTTTTCCTTCCTTCTAGTTTTCCTTTCTTTTTCCCTCCAAACAAACATATATAAATATGATAAATATAACTTAACAAATATCTCAAAATCTAGATATTTATTAAATTACCGTTTCACCCAAAACGCCTTAAATTCTCCGTAAAGTATTTTCCGCAGTTAAATTCAATTTATTTATCGACGAGAAATTCTAATTGGCATCGAAATACCTTTTTGATCATAAAACTCCAAAATATTCTTAACTTTGGCTTAAAAGCCTCTGAGCCAAAATCCAAAATATACCAAAAATACATAAAAGGGTACTTTAAAATTATGGGTCTTACAAAAATGACCTAAATGGTCATCCAATGACACAAACACACCTATTGGTTGCACAAGATTGGTTAAAAATCCTTATTGGACTATAATAAGCCTAGGGAGGACGAAAATGACCTAAATGTGAATCAAATGACGCAAATACACCTATTGGATGGACAAGATTTGTAAAAACTCTAATTGGATTAGAATAAGCTTCGTGATGACGAAAATGACCTATACGTTTATCCAATGACACAAAAGAACTTATTTGATGCACAAGATTGGTTTAAAACTCTTATTGAACAAGAATAAGCCTCCAGAGGATGATAATAACCTAAATGTTTATCCAATGACACAAATGAACTTATAGGATGCACAAGATTGGTTAAAAACCCTAATAAGACAAGAATAAGCCTAAGGAGGACGAAAATGACCTAAATGTTCATCCAATGACACAAACACACCTATTAGAAGCACAAGATTGGTTAAAAACCCTAATAAGACAAGAATAAGCCTAAGGAGGACGAAAATGACCTAAATGTTCATCCAATGACACAAACACACCTATTGGATGCAAGAGATTGGTTAAACACCCTAATTGGACTTGAATAGGCCTCGAGAGGACGAAAATGACCTGAATGTTAATCCAATGAAACAAACACATCTATTGGAAGCACAAGATTGGTTAAAAACCCTAATTGGACTAGAATAAGCCAACGAAGGACTAAAATGACTAAAATGTTCATCGAATGAGACAAACCCACCTATTGGATGCATAAGATTGGTTAAAAACCTTAATTGGACTTGAATAAGCCTCGACAGGATGAAAATGACCTGAATGTTAATCCAATCGCACAAAAACGCTTATTGGATGCACAAGATTTGTTAAAAACTCAAATTGGACTAGAAAAAGCCTAGGGTAGACGAAAATGACCTAAATGTTTCTCCAATAACACATAAGAACTTATTGGACGCACAAGATTGGTTAAAAATCCTAATTGGACTAGAATAAGCCTATAGAGGACGAAATTGACGTAAATGCTCATCCAATAACACAAACAGACCTATTGGATGCACAAGATTGGTTAAAAACCGTAATTGGAAAAGATTAAGCCTAGGGAGGACGGGAATGACCTAAATGTTCATCTAATGAAACAAAAATACCTATTGGATGCACAAGATTGGTTAAAAAATCCTAATTGGACAAGAATAAGCCTAGCGAGGACGAAAATGGACTAAATGCTAATCCAATGACACAAACACACCTATAGGATGCACAAGATTGGTTAAAAACCCTAATTGGACTAGAATAAGCCTCGTGAGGATAAAAATGACTTAGACGCTCATCCAATCACACAAACACACCTATTGGATGCAGAAGATTGGTTAAAAACCCTAATTGGACTAGAATAAGCCTAGAGAGGACGAAAATGACCTAAATGTTCATCCAATGACACAAACACACCTATTGGACGCACAGGATTGGTTAAAAACCCTAATTGGAATTGAATAGGCCTAGGGCGGACGAAACTGACCGAAATGTTAATCCAATGACACAAACACACCTATTGGAAGCACAAGATTCGTTAAAAACCTTAATCGGACAAGAATAGGCCTAAAGTGGACGAAAATGACTTAAATGTTTATCCAATGACACAAACACACCTATTGGAAGCACAAGATTCGTTAAAAACCTTAATCGGACAAGAATAGGCCTAAAGTGGACGTAAATGACTTAAATGTTTATCCAATGACACAAACACACCTATTGGCAGCACAAGATTGGTTAAAAACCCAAATTGGAGTAGAATAAGCCTCGTGAGAATGAAAATAACCTGAATGTTTATCCAATGATATAAAAGAACTTATTGGATACAAAAGATTGGTTAAAAACCCTAATTTTACAAGAATAAGCCTAACGAGGACGAAAATTACCTAAATGTTCATCTAATGACACAAACACACCTATTGGATGCGCAAGATTGGTTAAAAACACTAATTGGACAAGAATAAGCCTAGGGAGGACGAAATGACCAAAATGTTCATCCAATCACACAAGCACACCTATTGGATACACAAGATTGGTTAAAAACCCTAATTGGACTTGAATAGGCCTTGGGAGGACCAAAATGACCTGAATGTTAATCCAATTAAACAAACACACCTATTAAAAGCACAAGATTAGTTAAAAACCCTAATTTGACTAGAATAAGCCTAGGGACGACGAAAATGACCTTAATGTTAATCCAATTATACAAAACAGCTATTGGAAGCACAAGAGTAGATAAAACCCCTTATGGGACTTGAATAAGCCAAGGGAGAACAAAAATTACCTAAATGTTAATCCAATGACACAAACACACCTATTGGATGCACAAGTGTGGTTAAAAACCCTAATTGGACTAGAATAAGCCTAGGGAGGACGGAAAGGACCAAAATGTGAATCCAATGACACAAACACACCTATTGGATGTACAAGCTTGGTAAAAACCCTAATTGGATAAGAATAAGCCTCGTGAGGATGAAAATGACCTAAATGTTTATCCAACGACACAAAAGAACTTATTGGATGCACAAGATTGGTTGAAAAGCCTAATTGAACAAGAATAAGCCTAGGGAGGACGAAAATGACATAAATGTTCATCCAATGACACAAATGTACTTATTGGATGTACAAATTGGTTAAAAATGCTAATTGGACAAGAATAATCCTAAACAGGACGAAAATGACGTAAATGTTCCACGAATGACACAAACACGTTTACTGGATGCACAAGATTTGTTACAAACACTAATTGGACAAGTATAAGCCTAGGGAGGACGAAAATGACCTAAATGTGAATCCAGCGACACAAGATTGGTTAAAAACCTAATTTGACTAGAATAAACCTAGGGAGAACGAAAATGACATAAATGTTCATCCAATTACACAAACACACCTATTGGATGCACAAAATTGTTTTAAAACCCTAATTGAACAAGAATAAACCTTGGGAGGTCGACAATGACCTTAATGTTCATCCAATGACACAAACACACCTATTTGATGCACAAGTTTGGTTAAAAACCCTAATTAGACTAGAATAAGCCTAGGTCGGACGAAAATGACCTAAAAGTTAATCCAATGACAAAAACACACCTATTGGATGCACAAGATTGGTTAAAAATTCTAATTGGATTACAATAAGCCCCGGGAGGACGAAAATGACCTTAATGTTAATCCAATAACAAAAACAAACTTATTGGAAGCACCAGATTGGTTAAAAACCCTAATTAGAAAAGAATAAGCCTATGGAGGTGGAAAATAACCTAA
This sequence comes from Cicer arietinum, assembly GCF_000331145.2. NCBI lineage: Eukaryota > Viridiplantae > Streptophyta > Magnoliopsida > Fabales > Fabaceae > Cicer > Cicer arietinum. Next base: position 25,685,883 of record NC_021160.2, on the reverse strand, counting down.
ATGTTCATCCAATGACACAAACACATCTATTGGATGCACAAGATTGGTTAAAAACCCTAATTAGACTAGATTAAGCCTCGGGAGGACGGAAATGACCTAAATGTTCATCCAATGACACAAACACGCCTATTGGATGCACAGGATTGGTTTAAAATTCTTATTGAACTATAATAAGCCGACGGAGGACTAAAATGACCAAAATGTTCATCGAATGAGACAAACCCACCTGTTGGATGCATAAGATTGGTTAAAAACCTTAATTGGACTTGAATAAGCCTCGGGAGGACGAAAATGACCTGAATGTTTATCCAATAACAGAAAAGAACATATTGGTTGCACAAGATTCGTTACAAACCCTAATCAGACCAGAATAAGCCTAAGAAGGACGGAAATGACCTAAATTTTCATCCAATGACACAAACCCACCTATTAGATTCATAAGATTGGTAAAAACCCTAATTGGATTAAAATAAGCTTCGTGATGACGAAAATGACCTTAATGTTTATCCAATGACACAAAACAACTTATTGGATGCACAAGATTGTTTAAACACCCTAATTAGACAAGATTAAGCCTAAGGAGGACTAAAATGACCTAAATGTTCCTCCAATGACACAAAGAAACCTATTGGATGCACAAGATTTGTTAAAAACACTAATTGGACTAGAATAAGCCGAGGGAGGACTAAAATGACCTAAATGTTAATCCAATTACACAAAACACTATTGGAAGCACAAGAGTGGATAAAAACCTTTATTGGACTAGAATAAGGCTAGGGAGGAAAAATATGACCTAAATATTAATCCAATGACACAAACATACCTATTAGATGCACAAGATTGGTTAAAAACCCTAATTGGCCTAGAATAAGCCTAGGGAGGACAAAAATGACCTAAATGTGAATCCAATGACACAAACACACCTACTGGATGTACAAGATTGCTAAAAACCCTAATTTGATTAGAATAAGCCTCGTAAGGACGAAAATGACCTAAATGTTTACTCAATGATAAAAAAGAACTTATTGGATGCACAAGATTGGTTAAAAAAACCTAATCGGACAAGAATAAGCCTAAGGAGGACGAAAATGACCTAAATGCTCATCCAATGACACAAACACACCTTTTGGATGCACAAGATTGGTTAAAAACCCTAATTGGACAAGAATAAGCCTAGGGAGTACTACAATGACCTAAATGTTAATCCACTGACACAAACACACGTATTGGATGCACAAGATTAGTTATAAACCCTAATTGGACTAGAATAAGCCTCGAGAGGACGAAAATGACCTAAATGTTAATCCAATCACACAAACACACCTATTGGGTGCACAAGATTGGTTTAAAACCCTAATCGAACTAGAATAAGCCTAGGGAGGAGGAAAATGACCTAAATGTTCATCCAATGACACAAACACACCTATTGGATGCACAAGTTTTGTTAAAAACCCTAATTGTACTAGAATAAGCCTCGGGAGGACGAAAATGACCTAAATGTTCATCCACTGACATAAAAATGACCCAAAATATGAATCCAATGACACAAACACACCTAGTGGTTGCTAATGAATCGTTAAAAACATTAATTGTACTAGAATATGCCTCGTGAGGACGAAGATGACCTAAATTTTTATCCAATGCCAGAAAAGAACTTATTGGATGCACAAGATTCGGTACAAACCCTAATTAGACAAGAGTAAGCCTAAGCGGGACGAAAATGACTTAAATGTTCATCCAATCACACATTAAAAATTAGGGTATTTCTTTGCTAATTAGGGTACATACAAAAATTAGGGTTATTCTTTTCTAATTAGGGACTTAAATGTTCATCCAATCACACAATAAAAAAAAATAAATTAAATAAAAATATTAAATTAGCATCTCTATAATTAATAATTTAACTAAAACAAATCATCATCCATCTTATCTTGCAAATACATTGACATAAAAAATCATCATCACAAAAAGAAGTATCCACCTGATTTTTTTTTTTCATTTAGAAAAGTCAACCAACCAAACGATATTAAAATTAATTAAAAAAATAAGGTTGCAGCAATTACTTCTTATATTTGAGTGTCATGCAGATAGCAAGTCAGTTCATCTAAGATGACACAATGAAAAATTAAAAGAAATTAACAGTTAAAAACCCTAATCGGACAAGAATAGGCCTGGGGAGGACGAAAATGACCTAAATGTTTATCCAATGACAAAAACACAACTATTGGAAGCACAAGATTGGTTAAAAACCCTAATTGGAGTAGAATAAGCCTCGTAAGGATGAAAATGACCTGAATGTTTATCCAATGATAGAAAAGAACTTATTGGATGCACAAGATTGGTTAAAAACCCTAATTAGACAAGAATAAGTCTACGAGGGACGAAAATGACCTAAATGGTCATCCAATTACGCAAACACACCTATTGGATGCACAAGATTGGTTAAAAATCCTAATTGGACTATAATAAGCCTAGGGAGGACGAAAATGACCTAAATGTGAATCCAATGACGCAAACAAACCTATTGGATGCACAAGATTGGTAAAAACCTTAATTGGATTAGAATAAGCTTCGTGATGACAAAAATGACCTATATGTTTATCCAATGACACAAAAGAACTTATTGGATGCACAAGATTGGTTTAAAACTCTAATTGAACAAGAATAAGCTTCTAGAGCATGAAAATAACCTAAATGTTTATCCAATGACACAAATGAACTTATTGGATGCACAAGATTGGTTAAATACCCTAATTAGACAAGAATAAGCCTAAGGAGGACGAAAATGACCTAAATGTTCATCCAATGACACAAACACACCTATTGGATGCACAAGACTGGTTAAAAACACTAATTGGACAAGAATAAGCCTAAGGAGGACAAAATGACCAAAATGTTCATCCAATGACACAAACACACCTATTGGATGCACAAGATTGGTTGAAAACCCTAATTGGACTTGAATAGGCCTCGGGAGGACGAAAATGACCTGAATGTTAATCCAATGAAACAAACACACCTATTGGAAGCCCAAGATTGGTTAAAAACCCTAATTAGACTAGAATAAGCCGACGGAGGACTAAAATTACCAAAATGTTCATCGAATGTTACAAACCCACCTATTGCATGCATAAGATTGGTTAAAAACCTTAATTGGACTTGAATAAGCCTCGGGAGGACGAAAATGACCTGAATGTTAATCCAATCACACAAACACGCTTATTGGATGCACAAGATTTGTTAAAAACTCAAATTGGACTAGAATAAGACTAGGGTAGACGAAAATGACCTAAATGTTTCTCCAATAACACATAAGAACTTATTGGAAGCATAAGATTGGTTAAAAACCCTAATTGGACTAGAATAAGCCTATAGAGAACGAAACTATCTTAAATGCTCATCAATTGACACAAACACACATATTGGATGCATAAGATTGATTAAAAACCCTAATTGGAAATGAATAAGCCTAGGGAGGACGGGAATGACCTAAATGTTCTACCAATGAAACAAACATACCTATTGGATGCACAAAATTGGTTAAAAACCCTAATTGGACAAGAATAAGCCTAGCGAGGACGAAAATGACCTAAATGTTCATCCAATCACACAAACACACCTATTCGATGCACAAGATTGATTAAAACCCTAATTGGACAAGAATAAGCCTAGCGAGGACGAAAATGACCTAAATGTTAATCCACTAACACAAACACACGTATTGGATGCACAAGATTGGTTAAAAACTCTAATTGGACTAGAACAAGCCTCGTGAGGACAAAAATGACTTAAATGCTCATCCAATCACACAAACACACCTATTCGATGCACAAGATTGGTTAAAAATCCTAATTGGACTAGAATAAGCCTAGAGAGGACGAAAATGACCTAAATGTTCATCCAATGACACAAACACACCTATTGGATGCACAAGATTGGTTAAAAATCCTAATTGGACTAGAATAAGCCTAGAGAGGACGAAAATGACCTAAATGTTCATCCAATGACACAAAATCACCTATTGGACGCACAAGTTTGGTTAAAAACCCTAATTAGACTTGAATAGGCCTAGGGCGGATGAAAATGACCGAAATGTTAATCCAATGACACAAACACACCTATTGGAAGCACAAGATTCGTTAAAAACCCTAATCGGACAAGAATAGGCCTAGGGTTGAGGAAAATGACCTAAATTTTTATCCAATAACACAAACACACCTATTGGCAGCACAAGATTGGTTAAAACCCCTAATTGGAGTAGAATAAGCCCCGTGAGGATGAAAATGACCTAAATGTTTATCCAATGATATAAAAGAACTTATTGGATGCACAAGATTGGTTAAAAACCCTAATTTTATAAGAATAAGCCTAACTAGGAGGAAAATGACCTAAATGTTCATCCAATGACACAAACACGCCTATTGGATGCACAAGATTGGGTAAAAACACTAATTGGACAAGAATAAGCCTAGGGAGGACGAAATGACCAAAATGTTCATCCAATGACACAAACACACCTATTGGATGCACAAGATTGGTTAAAAACCCTAATTGGACTTGAATAGGCCTTGGGAGGACCAAAATGACCTGAATGTTAATCCAATGAAACTAACACACCTATTAGAAGCACAAGATTAGTTAAAAACCCTAATTTGACTAGAATGAGCCTAGGGAGGACGAAAACGACCTAAATGTTCGTCCAATGACACAAACAAACCTATTGGATTCCCAAGATTGGTTAAAAACCCTAATTGGACTAGAATAAGCCTAGGGACGACGAAAATGACCTTAATGTTAATCCAATTACACAAAAAAGCTATTGGAAGCACAAGAGTAGATAAAAACTCTTATTGGACTAGAATAAGCCTAGGGAGGACAAAAATGACCTAAATGTTAATCCAATGACACAAACACACCTATTGGATGCACAAGATTGGTTAAAAACCCTAATTGAACAAGAATAAGCCTAGGGAGGACAAAAATGACCTAAATGTTAATCCAATGACACAAACACACCTATTGGATGCACAAGAGTGATTAAAACCCATAATTAGACTATAATAAGCCTAGAGATGACGGAAAGGACCAAAATGTGAATCCAATGTCATAAACACACCTAATGGGATGTACAAGATTGGTAAAAACCCTAATTGATTAGAATAAGCCTCGTGAGGATGAAAATGACCTAAATGTTTATCCAATGACACAAAAGAACTTATTGGATGCACAAGATTGGTTAAAAACCCTAATTGGACAAGAATAAGCCTAGGGAGGACGAAAATGACCTAAATGTTCATCCAATGACACAAACACACCTTTTGGATGCACAAGATTGGTTAAAAACCCTAATTGAACAAGAATAAGCCTAGGAAGGACGACAATGACCTTAATGTTCATCCAATGACACAAATACACCTATTGGATGCACAAGATTGGTTAAAAACCCTAATTAGACTAGAATAAGCCTAGGTCGGACGAAAATGACCTAAAAGTTAATCCAATGACAAAAACACACCTATTGGATGCACAAGATTGGTTAAAAATCCTAATTGGATTACAATAAGCCCCGGGAGGACGAAAATGACTTTAATGTTAATCCAATAACACAAACAAACTTATTGGATGCACAAGATTGGTTAAAAACCCTAATTAGAAAAGAATAAGCCTATGGAGGTGGAAAATGACCTAAATGTTCATCCAATGACACAAACACATCTATTGGATGCACAAGATTGGTTAAAAACCCTAATTGGACTAGAATAAGCCTAGGTCGGACGAAAATGACCTAAAAGTTAATCCAATGACAAAAACACACCTATTGGATGCACAAGATTGGTTAAAAACCCTAATTAGACTAGAATAAGCCTAGGTCGGACGAAAATGACCTAAAAGTTAATCCAATGACAAAAACACACCTATTGGATGCACAAGATTGGTTAAAAACCCTAATTGGACTAGAATAAGCCTCGGGAGGACGGAAATGACCTAAATGTTCATCCAATGACACAAACACATCTATTGGATGCACAGGATTGATTTAAAATTCTTATTAGACTAGAATAAGCCGACGGAGGACTAAAATGACCAAAATGTTCGTCGAATGAGACAAACCCACCTATTGGATGCATAAGATTGGTTAAAAACCTTAATTGGACTTGAATAAACCTCGGGAGGACGAAAATGACCAGAATGTTTATCCAATAACAGAAAAGAACATATTGGTTGCACAAGATTCGTTACAAACCCTAATTAGACCAGAATAAGCCTAAGAGGGACGGAAATGACCTAAAGTTTCATCCAATGACACAATCCAACCTATTGGATTCATAAGATTGGTAAAAACCCTAATTGGATTAAAATAAGCTTCGTGAGGACGAAAATGACTTAAATGTTTATCCAATGACACAAAACAACTTATTGGATGCACAAGATTGGTTTAAAACTCTTATTGAAGAAGAATAAGCCTCCAGAGGATGAAAATAACCTAAATGTTTATCCAATGACACAAATGAACTTATTGGATGCACAAGATTGGTTAAACACCCTAATTAGACAAGAATAAGCCTAAGTAGGACGAAAATGACCTAAATGTTCCTCCAATGACACAAAGAAACCTATTGGATGCACAAGATTGGTTAAAAACACTAATTGGACTAGAATAAGCCGAGGGAGGACTAAAATGACCTAAATGTTAATCCAATTACACAAAACAGCTATAGGAAGCACAAGAGTGGATAAAAACCCTTATTGGACTAGAATAAGGCTATGGAGAAAAAATATGACCTAAATGTTAATCCAATGACACAAACATACCTATTAGATGCACAAGATTGGTTAAAAACACTAATTGGATTAGAATAAGCCTAGGGAGGACAAAAATGACCTAAATGTGAATCCAATGACACAAACATACCTACTGGATGTACAAGATTGGTTAAAAACCCTAATTGGACAAGAATAAGCCTATGGAGGGGGAAAATGGCCTAAATGTTCATCCAGTGACACAAACACACCTATTGGATGCACAACATTGTTTAAAAACCCTAATTGGACAACAATAAGCCTAAGGAGGACGAAAATGACCTAAATGTTCATCGAATGACACAAACACACCTATTGAATGCACAAGATTGGTTAAAACCCCTAATTTGACTAGAATAAGCCTAGGGAGTACTACAATAACCTAAATGTTCATCCAATGACACAAACACACCTATTGGATGTACAAGATTGGTTAAAAACCCTAATTGGACTAGAATAAGCCTAGGGAGGACGAAAATGGCCTAAATGTTCATCCAGTGACACAAACACACCTATTTGATGCACAACATTGTTTAAAAACCCTAATTGGACAAGAATAAGCCTAAGGAGGACGAAAATGACCTAAATGTTCATCGAATGACACAAACACACCTATTGAATGCACAAGATTGGTTAAAACCCCTAATTTGACTAGAATAAGCCTAGGGAGTACTACAATAACCTAAATGTTCATCCAATGACACAAACACACCTATTGGATGTACAAGATTGGTTAAAAACCCTAATTGGACTAGAATAAGCCTAGGGAGGACGGAAATGACCTTAATGTTAATCCAATGACAAAAACACACCTAATTGATGAACAAGATTGGTTAAAAATCCTAATTGGACTACAATAAGCCTCGGGAGGACGAAAATGACCTTATTGTTAATTCAATGACACAAAAAAATTTATTGGATGCTCAAGATTGGTTAAAACCCTAATTAGACAAGAATAAGCCTAGGGAGGACGAAAATGACCTAAATGTTCATCCAATGACACAAACACACCTGTTGGATGCACAAGATTGGTTAAATACCCTAATTGGACAAGAATAAGCCTAGGGAGGACGGAAATGACCTAAATGTTCATCCAATGACAAAAACACACCTAATTGATGCACAAGATTGGTTAAAAATCCTAATTGGACTACAATAAGCATCGGGAGGACGAAAATGACCTTATTGTTAACCCAATGACACAAACAAATTTATTGGATGCACAAGATTGGTTAAAACCCTAATTAGACAAGAATAAGCCTAGGGAGGACGAAAATGACCTAAATGTTCATCCAATGACACAAACACACCTATTGGATGCACAAGATTGGCTAAAAACCCTAATACCTATTGGATGCACAAGATTGGCTAAAAACCCTAATTGCACAAGAATAAGCCTTGGGCAGACGAAAATGACCTAAATGTTCATCCAATGACACAAACACACCTATTGGATGCACAAGATTGGCTAAAAACCCTAATTGGACTAGAATAAGCCTTGGGCAGACGAAAATGACCTAAATGTTAATCCACTGACACAAACACACGTATTGGATGCACAAGATTGGTTAAAAACCCTAATTGGATTAGAATAAGCCTCAGGAGGACGAAAATGACCTAAATGTTAATCCAAAGACACGAACACACCTATTGGAAGCACAAGATTGGTTAAAAACCCTAATCGAACTAGAATAAGCCTAGGGAGGAGGAAAATGACCTAAATGTTCATCCAATGACACAAACACACCTATTGGATGCACAAGTTTTGTTAAAAACCCTAATTGGACTAGAATAAGCCTCGGGAGGACGAAAATGACCTAAATGTTCATCCATTGACATAAAAATGACCCAAATATGAATCCAATGACACAAACACACCTAGTGGTTGCTAATGAATCGTTAAAAACATTAATTGTACTAGAATAAGCCTCGTGAGGACGAAGATGACCTAAATTTGTATCCAATGACAGAAAAGAACTTCTTGGATGCACAAGATTCGTTACAAACCCTAATTAGACAAGAGTAAGCCTAAGCGGGACGAAAATGACTTAAATGTTCATCCAATCACACATTAAAAATTAGGGTAATTCTTTTCTAATTAGGGTACATACAAAAATTAGGGTTATTCTTTTCTAGTTAGGGACTTAAATGTTCATCCAATCACACATTAAAAATTAAATAAATTAAATAAAAAAAATTAAATTAGCATCTCTATAATTAATAATTTAACTAAAACAAATCATCATCCATCTTATCTTGCAAATACGTTGACATAAAAAAACATCATCACAAAAAGAAGTATCCACCTGATATTTTTTTTTCATTTAGAAAAGTCATCCAACCAAATGATATTAAAATTAATTAAAAAAATAAGGTTGCAGCCATTACTTCTTATATTTGAGTGTCATGCAGTTAACAAGTTAGTTCATCTAAGATGACACAATGAAAAATTAAAAGAGATTAACATTTAAAAAATTTGGAATAATCAAATTTGTGCGTTTTTGTTAATTTTCTTAAATTGATATGTAATAGAACAAAAACATTTGATTAACTTGACTTGACCATTCCACAAACAACCTTATAAAACGATAAAAGCAAGACAGGATCCAATTTTTACAATCAAGAATCATATTACAAAATTTATCATTAAAACACAACCAACCCAATAAAGAAATTTTGAAAACTATTAAATTTGAATGATCAATAGGTACCAAATCAAAGAAGATGAGATCTAGACACTATGAAACCTATCAAGACACTTTCAATTTTCAGGCAAAACAACTTCTCATCGCTGAGTACATACATACTATACATATAAAACTTTTTTTAAAAAAATATATAGCCGCAAACAAATATTATGATTAAAACAAGTAATTGTCATACTTTTTGGCAATAAAAAGAAATTATTTTTGCATCAATGTTTGAATCTTTACGCAATATAGATCTATACAAAGAAAATTGATAAATGTTGTTTGATCGATGGAAATGAAAATTAAAATAATATGATGTAAAGAAAATTTGCTTTTAAAGTAATAATTTGGAAAGAAACCCTTTAAACTTTGATTTGAGTCAATTAAGGAGTGAAATGCCAACATTACTAGGGAAACAAAAAAGTCATTTGGGTCTCCTACAAACTAAAAAAGTTTATGGTACCTAATACTTTTAACTAAGTCCAACAACAAAAGCAAGTTATATTCTCATTCAATCCAATGGTTTGCATGAAAAAGTTATAAATCTATAAGAGCAAGTTTAACAAAATTCAAACTTTTATTGATGTAACTTGGCATTTTTATACTTAATATTGAGATTAATTGACTATATGTTTTTTAGCCAAAACACTTTTAACTAGGCATTCAAAACTAGACATTTGAAAAAATAATCAACCTTAATTATTTTGTGTGTACCCAAAATATATCCTTCAAAGTAAACATGAAAAATGATGGTTCAATGTATGCTGAAAAGTTTATTAATTAGTACAATTTGAGATATATAGCATCAATTAAATACCTAAGTCCCACCATTATTAAAATTGATCACCACTAACAAATAAATGCTTTTGTAACATTAGTACTATTTGGATTGTATATATTAGAAGAAAGATAAAATTAAGACTACCAAACATCATAAAGACAAAATCTTGTGCTACCTCAAATATGACATTCAAAATCCAACTCAAAGTGCAATTAGTGTAGAAAAGTATTGATATGTATAGGAATAAATTCACAACCTATTGATAAGTAGATGCAAAGTTTGTAAAGACAAATATATTAAAAAATTGGTAAGATGTGAATGGTAACTGATAACTAAAGAAGTCAATTAAAATTTGTTTCTAACAATTATAAAAAACTTCAGTATATTCGCTATGCCCTGCCCCTACCATACAACCAACAAATATGAATTAAAAGAATATCAAACATAAAAATATTGTCATTAAGAATAATAATTATTTGGATGGACTTCTTATCATAGCGACTATCATAATTTTAGGGCCCAAAGAGAGGTCTTAATTGAGTATCCAATTTTGAGAAAACAACTAATCTTATACCTACTTTTCTTAGAGCTTTGAACATTTCTTATGCATTTTTTATGAGCTCCGCTAGTACCAATATTTGCAAAAGGAATTCTCTTAATTATTAATATATTTTAATTTTAAAAAATGTCAATTTTTAAAGAGATGAATTGTCGATGTAAAACATTTTACATTACAAACTATTTATATATTTGATTTTAAAAATAATTATAATAAAAATCAAATAATTTTTATAGTATGACGATTGTAATTAATTGATAATATAAAATATTCTTACACTATCAATACATATAAAGTAAACTCATTTTTAAAAAGAGTGATCTTGAATTTTACTAAATAATTTCTAAAAAATAGCAAACAACCTACTTAATATTACTAAAAAAATGATAACTAACCAAACATAGGGTGGTTGAAATGCGAAAAATCAAAGCAATTATAATGAAGCGTCACGTGCTTTGATTTTGTAATTTATTCATTCGTAAAGTTTTGAATTTTTCCTCTTAAAAGTAATAGAATCACTCTTTAATTATTTAAGTTGCCGTATTTTTTTGACATCATTTTATATAATTTGTAATTTTTAAAAATTGACAATCTTTTAGTTAATATTGAATTATTAAATAGTACTTATGTCTTATATGCAGTTCACTCATTAAATTGTAATTGTTTAAATTTTGAACTAATAAAAAATTACAAAAAAGCAGTACCAATAAATTTTGTAATCTTATAATTTATTTAATTCAGTATTTAAATAATTACAATTTCATGAATAAATTATCATGATGTTGAGTTGTTAGTGGAGTTCATTTAATAAATTTTTTGAATAGTGGTTTAGAGAATTAGGTGTTTATGAAGCGCTAATATTAAAATTTAAAGTGAATGATAATTTTGATCCCTCACAAAAAATATACGGACATATTAATTTCTGACAAAACAAATAACTCTTTTAAGTTTTTTTATCAAAATGGTACTAAAGTTTTAGAAAATCATATTTTTTGCTTCAACTTAAGCGGTATGTCTATATATTTTTGTGTGGTTATATTAGAACCATTATTCGATCTCAAAACTTTGATTTTACTGCCCATATTTTTTTATTAGAGTTTGCTTTGATGATTGAACTTCCATTTATGCACATAGAAAGAATTTGTCTTCAATTTTGTTTGTTGTATTTGATTTTATTATCTTTTTCTCTCAAATTGACACTCTGTTCGCTTTACATGTCTTTTGCAACAAAAAGAAAAATTCATCATGTAAATGGTAATGCAAGTTTGGAGTTAGAATGTTAGCTTATGGTTAATAGATACAAAACAGTCAACACATAACCACAAACCAAATAGCATAACTCAATGCATTAATACATAAGAAAGTACAAATGTAAATAGAAAAAGGAGACTTAATGAAATTACAAAATTTCGAATAGATTATTATCAATAAGAACAGTGAAATATGTTTGTGATTCTAGCTTGTAAAGAATAGTGAAATATGTTTGTGATTCTAGCTTGTAAAGAACCGTGAAAAAAAAAAACCCGGAATGAGACATACGATTTGCGGATGAATGTGGACACAATGTCATACACATAATGATTTCATAATATGGTGATTTTGATGTATAATTGGTAATATACCATAAAGAATTATATCCGTGCGAGGTAATATACTAGCAACAAATCTTATCGTATGAGTGCGTCGTTGTTATTCTACACGTGTCTTGTTCAATTTTAGATACAAAAATCAATTTATGTATAAATAATAAATATTTGTTATGTATTTTTGTATGGTTATTAATTATCAATTCTATATATGACTCGTGTTTTTGCATGTAAAAATAAAAATTATTTGTCTCATTATTTTTTAATATTCATTAGTGTTAAGTATTTGTCTAGTAGTTGATTTTAGTTATACGTGTGACACCCTAAACCCCAAAATGACATATATATAATAATTTATACTAGATTTTTGAGTAAAATTTGCGGTGGATAAAAAAATTTATTTTCAAAAAAATAAATACTTTTATAACTAATTTAGAATATCACATGACTCAAAAATCAAAAGGAATACTTTTAACTTTTTGCCTCCAATAAAACAGTGTAATCTCAATAAGCTTGATGTAAGTATAATTACTTAATTTAATTCAAAAAAATTACTAGTACTATGGTTTTCATATAAAAAGTTATTTGTAATTATATAAGAAAAAAATAAATTACAACTCTTAATTCCCGGTATCACCTATCGGAGCGGGGTTTCTCCCAAACTTGAACTTCAAGACTCATCAACCTGTAATAACTGCGATTTCGCAAATGCAGGGTCAAGCTAGTCAAACACAAACAACGAAGGAGGTGAGTTTCGAAATCATGTTGATAGTATAATATAAGTAAGAAGAACACGCAAACAATCATAATAGAATCATATCGTTACACAAACATTCCTCAAAAAAAAATCACATTAAAAAGTCAAAATCACTCAAATAAAATCTAAAATTTTACTGTAACATCAAATCATCTAAGAGAAATTATTATCGCACACGATACACATTAATCACAACAAAACAATCACAAGAAAATGCAATGTTACGCATGAACTTAGACTCTACTTCACAATATGGTACTATTCTAACTCTGAAGTACTTGGTTAGGAGGCTTGATACTATGCCACCATCCCAGTGGACGGACAATTCAAATTTGCTCTGTCCTCAAAGATCCCTTCAACTCAATCTGAGACACATATACACGACAATCGAGGTAAACATGTGTTGCATGGTAGCTCCCGACATTTGGAGGGCTACCTCCAAGTCACCTAAGAATTTCCCACCCGAATACCTCAAAGGTCTAACAATCTTGCCTTATGGCTCAACAGCAGACTGTCACGATCAGGCTCATTCATTTGTACTTCCCTGCAATCACTAGGCTTATCAGGCCCTACCTGTATGATTTCAAAATAATCTCCACTTCACAATTTATCAATATTTATTTTCTCCCCTCGTTGTCCTATGATATTCCATTAAGATTGTCACCTCAAACACAAATTGAAATCATCATTATTTCATCAACTATGGGATTACTTCAATATTCTCATCACAAATTCACAACATCACTATCATTAATTATATATCATTAGATAAGTTCATCAAAATTTTATAGTATCACTATCATCAATCATAAATCACCACATAGACTTATCACAAATTTATATCATTATCATTAATTATACATCATCATAATCACATAAACTTATCAAATCCACCTTTTATTATCACATCACATAAATACGTCTAATCAAACATATACATAAAATTCATTCGACGTCCAATATCACAACAATCTCAAATATCACATGTTTAATAAAAATAAATCAAACATCACAATAACATCAAATACCACATATTTAACGAAGTTAAATCAATCAACATCTTATACATATTTCTATTTCACATTTTAATCTCACAATTCCCATATTTTTATACTAATTTATTTAGCACTCAAAGGGCTACTGCTCTACGTAGCGATCCCCAAATGAATCTTTGGAAAATACGGTTTTCTCATTCATTTCACATTATGTTATACTCGTGAATTCAAACATTTTGTCACCCCCTTACCTTATTTTGACGTTTTCACAAACGAATACGATTCCACGAGCAAAAACCTTTGTTCTTTGACTCTTTTCCCTTCAATCGATCTAATTCGACCGTTTATGGGTAAGCGTTAAAAATAAATTATGAGAAGACACTCCAACAACTAAATTTTGAAATTCAGTTAAGGTAACTTACCATAAATCAGAAAACCAATCAGTGAATAATATATTCACTTTTCACACGATCGTTTTGGCGTTGGTTTCACTCAAATCGGACTTAGGTGAAGAAGAACGGTGCAAAATAACGAATTCTACAAACGAATAAGTCAATTATTTTATAGAGAAATTGAAGTTGTTAATAATCAGGAAAATTATGTTTAATTGACTAACTAAATGTATAAAATAACATACTGAAATTTGAGCAGAAACGGTGAAAATTTTCTGAGACAGTTACAATCGCTGGTATCAATTTTTTTCTAAATTTTGTTCCAATTCCTCTTGGGAGCAACAGCTAGCAGCTGTCGTGCAGATACCTTTCTCTTCCTCTATTTTTTGTTTTGTTTTATTCTTTAATTAGGTTTTACTTGAACTTGACTCGTGAAACACATTTTAATATTTTTTTTTTATTATAAAACCAACAATTACCAATACTAGTTTTTTTCAACATTACTTTTTTCAAACACAGTCTCATTAATAAAACATTAATAATATTTCATAACTAATATATGATAAATTAGAGTAATTAAAATAATTAATCTTAAAAATAATAAATATTATTAATAACTCAAACTCTCATATTCAAATTAATTACTATGATTATACTTATTTTTTAAAATACTCACGTTATAATAATATATCATTAGAGAATAGTCAAAATTATAAAATAAATAAATATAACAACAAAATTTTATGTTAATTAGTAAATCATAATATATATATAATCACAATTCCAAAATAAGTATATAACAATAAACAAAATCAAACACAATATTACTGCTATCTCAACACAATTATTTATAAAATAAATAATTAAAATAAGATATCTTTAGAAATAATTTAATACAATTAAGTGCACATTTAATATTAGTCGATCACACAAGAACATGATATTAATTATCAACTCAAATATACACGTAAAATCGCCTAAATCTTATTCCTTAAAATATTTACACTAATATACTATTATTATTTTTTTTTGAAAATATATAAAATAATAAAATATAACATATTTGGTCAAATATGTACAAGATTAACCCGAAAACACACCTATAAAGAAAATTAATCATAAACTAATAAACATGTATTTTAAAATAATTTTAATACCAAATTAATTATCTAAAACCTTAATTAATTAATAAAATAGTTTATATCAACTTTAGGGTGTTAGAGCACATGTAACGCTTCGTTGATATTCTACACATATCTTAATATTTATTAGTTTCAAATATTTTTCTTGTATTTTTGTATGTATCATTTATAAATAACTACACAAATGTTTATCTTGTGTTTTTTTATGCATCATATATAAATATTTATCTCACATTTTTGTAATATCAAGCGATGACAAATATTTTTCCCATATATTTTTATGTATAATTCATAAATAATTTCTCATGATTTTTCTAACAAATATTTATTCTATGTTTTTTATATATTAATTATAAATATTTATCCCAGTTTATTGTATTATTTTTTTCAATTAGTAATCTACAAATTACTTTATTTTCTCAATTTTCAACTTTTAAAAGCCACCTTCATAAAATCCGCAGCAACAAACATTACCTGCGGAGTTCTTGGCGGAACTATATCCCCACGTAAAACCTTCGTGGATAATTGTTTCCTGAGGATCCCTGGATCCGCAGGTAAATTACATGCGGATAAATCCGCAGGAAATGGAAATCAAATCCGCAGCAAACATTAAGCAAACTTAAGGCTTTTCTTACGACTTTTCATGCAGAAATATCTGCAGTACTATTCCTACAAATATATTTCGCATGAAAATCTGAAGGTATATCCACATGAAACTTTGCATCAAAATATGTGTCGCATCAGCAGGTAATTTCGTATCGAAATTATTTTCAAAAATAATCCACAAACTTAAATTTCCACGTAAAATTAGTTTTTCTGATTTTTTATTTAGATAAAAATTTCAACTAAAAATATTATTATAAATACATTTTTTGAATATTTAATATTAGTCTTTAATTGAAATACTATTGCAATACTCCAAAACAAAATTTATATCATGTTTCAAATCAAAACAAAATCTTATTAAAGTATGATCCAACTATTGTGATAATTCTAAACAAAATTATATCTTGTTCGCAATTCATAACTAAGTATTAATTAAATCATGATAAAAAAATAAAAATAAAAAACTAAGTATAATCAAGTACATGATACAACCAATTTAACAAAATAAAAACAATATCACTACCGATGTCATTATCCCCACTATCTTCATTTTCATTGTTGGGTTGTGGTGATGAACTTGGATGAGAAGAAGATCCAACATACATTAAATGTTGCATTAGGAAGGTTAAATTTTTGTTCGTCTCAACTATCTCTTTTTCTTGTCGTTGCAACTGTTGTTTCATCAACAATTATTCTTGCTCCTGTTTTTACAACGATTCATTCAAAGCATAAACTTGACTTCTCAAAGCATCAACTCTGAATCAGAACGCATTTTTGGCTGATTGGATCAAAGACCAAATATTCCCTTTTTCTTTCTCCCAACTACATCCACCCATATATCAATACCAGATGGCATAACTTTGGTTGGTTGACTATCAGCTTCGTTCTCTCCCGAAACAAAAGTTGAAGCTTCAGACGATAACTCAATCTTTATCCAATCAAAATAGTTGTCTCGAAATAAAATAAATAGAAAACAAATCCCAATCCCAAGATGAACATCCTTGTAAAGAGTTGCATCAAAGTAGCCAGCAAATCCTATGATCATAGAGTACACAAGGTCAGTTAGTATCAAAAAGAATATTATAACATTAGCACAATAATTGATATGAGATAATTAAAATAATTTCTAACACTTGAAAGATCTAAACAATTTAACAAAATGTAATCTTATTATTCCTCAACAAGCCTATTTAGTCAATAAAAAAAAGAAATACACCACATACCATGTACCATTGCAGAGTCGGTGTCATTAGGTATCATAAAATGCAACTTCTTATAACGTTGATTGCTCTCTCTATCGACAACTGGTTTTGGATGAGTAAATGTAAAAACCTATGCTCAGACAAAATCAACAAAACAATTTTCAACAATAACATGACAGAAACCTTAACAAACATGTATACCAATAAGGATGAATACATTCACATGAAATCAAATAAATAAACAATAATTAAAAATAAAAATAAAAAACAAGATAAGTCATTGTGCGAAATAAAAAGAATTCACATACGAAGAAGGTATTAAAATTCCACCTGGCTTTAAAAATCTCTGAGCTCCATCAAGGCACTCGGGAGATAGTTCATTGTCCCCAAAAGAACCTAGCAATTCACTAACCTAAATTCAAGCCAACAGCAATCAGACACTTGACCATAAACAACAAAACTCAAATCATTGACAATAACAAAATGAGCAAAAAAGTTACCAATATGTCAGCTTTCTCAAGGGCGTTCCAACGGCGCATGTCACTTGAGACTATGGTAACAGTATCCTCCCATCCCTCTAATTTAACTAATACATGTTCCAGAAAAAAGAAGAAAAAAAACTCATGTCTAAATTAATGGAATTAATCAATTGAAGAATAATATCGACAATCAGAAGATAGAAGCCCTGCTTAGAAAGTTATTATAATTGTCATAAACATCTTAATCAATGGGCGAAAGGAGTAAAATAATTTATATCTTATACTGAAAAAACAAAATACGAGTAGAGAACATAAAGTAATCAACCAATTGAACCCACGTTATCATGAACACCAGATGAGATATGTAACAGTGAGCAAACATTAACAAGCTGATAAAAGATTATTGCTTAGTAATGGCACTATACCCACCATGTTTTTCATGTCTAACTTACTAACACCCTTATTTACATACATACAGGTGTCAAAATCTTAAAACTTTGTTTATCAAACATTCAAACATACTTCACTAAATAATGCTTGATGAAGTTTAGGCAATGAATTTGAGTTTTTCTATTTCAGTAGTAAACAAAATATATATTGGCACATTTCAACAGAACCGTTTATAAATTAAAAGATCCAAAACTAACGTGGAGGAGGACAACTACATTCAGATTCTTTTCAACAGCATAAACTTTTAGTTTTCGCCCAGTTTCTTACGAATGAATAAGACATAAGTTAGTCAAAAGAATATGATACATCCAATCTGGCATTGTACAGTCATTTATTTAAATAATTAGATAAAATATCACACCTGTAATGATGCCCGCACAAGCGGACCACGTCCAGCTCCAACAACCATCAGTACCTAGCAATGAACAAAAACAAATGATTTCCATCTCTATAATATTGTACACAGGCATCCAAAGTGCTATATCCAAATGAGGTGAACACCATTTCTCTAACGCTGAGGATTTATTTAGAAGAACAACATGAGAAAAAATCTTTAAATGGTTTTAACAGATGCCTCCTCATCGGTAATCATGTCTAGCAATGCTTTACTAATTGCTCTTTGGTACTGTAAAAAAGAAATCCAATGATTAGATTACACATACACAACTTATGACAAATAAGTCAAAACCTAGATATCTAAGTAACAAACAAGAGCCGACATTCTTTGATATTTGATCTCATTAGAGAGCTGACAACATAAAATATCATTTAAATTACCCAAACATACTGAAAAAGAAAACATGCATCAGACATTGGACAACAATTGAAGAATATGGGAGGGAAATGGTCTAAATTTAAAGCTAATAAATTCATAACATTCACATAAGTGAGATAGCTACTAGAATACAAGATCAGAGCGAAAACATAAATCAGAAGAGTGAAGTTGAGAATATAGTTTCATGCATTGCCGTACTTGAAGGTATTTCATAACATCTTTCTCGAATGTCTCATAAGTCTGAGCCTCCAAATTATCCATCATCAAAGGCTGCAAAATAATTATAAAATTTCAACATTAATGATCGGAATATGCGAGCATAGAAGCAAATAAATGAGTTAAATGCAGCAGGACAAAGAATGCTTACTTGCAAGTGTGACTGTAAAAAATCCATGTATCCAAGCTGGCATAAGCTGGAGTCAGGAGAAGATAATAGCAATCATACTATACCTATATTACAAACTTAATTTATTTATCTAAAAACAATTTTCATTCTATAAATAAATTTGATACATAAAGTATTTGTTCAAAACTGCAACAAGGGAAAACTAATGACTTGAACATAAACTATGAGCTGAATTGTACAATGATGGTGATTCTGTCATTCTGATTCCTAAACACAATTGCAAATGTATATATCCCAAATTTAGAAAGGAATTCATGCTATGAATGAAGTTTAGCTCATTGGTTGCACTCTTTGCTGAATGAAACCAAAGTCACCAGTATTATTAGTATAACCATTGCCATAGCCAAGATACATAACATCAATTATGAATATAAAAAGTTGCTTTTCAATGAATATTTAGAAAAAAAGAGGAAATACCATCTTAGCTCTAAATAAAACTAGGAGCAGTTTTGTGCACCAAAAGTAGAACAAAACTCCACAAGGTTTTTTTCACAACTATCCTATTAAACTGATAGAACAACACAAAAAACCACAAATATTAACATATATATAAACCTATATTTTGAAGCATGTTGTGAGACAATTAAACACATTTGAAATTTTTTCACCGAACTATCTTATACTGACCAAAAACCTTGCAAATAAATAAAGTAGTACAAGACAAACATTAGCTTGTACCTGAAAGTCCAAGAAAACTAAGCAAAACCAAACAACAAAGTGGAAAATGGCGACAATGGAAATAATAATTGATAGGGACATTTGAATCAGCATTAATAGCTCTATGCAAGTAGCAATGGCAACAATGTCAGAATTCTTTGGCTCCTTCCACTTGACAATAGACTCCAATATCAGAAAAATAACTATTTGAAAATTGAAAATGTTCAAAGAAACAACACACAAAAACACTAAATTAGAAGAAAACCCCTCAATCAGAAGAAAATCAAAACCCTAACTCACTACAGTTCAAGAAAATGAATAATGAAACGAGAATAATGAAAAATGACAGAAATGAGACTGAAATAAAATAGAGTGACACACAACACTTACGAAGGCGACGAGGTTACGATGACAACGAAGTTGAGATGCAACGTAAAGAGGTTAAGATTCGATGGTCGCGAGGTGTGACGATGGTGGCTAAACCAGAAGAACATCAAAACCCTAACTCACTGTAGTTCACGGAAATGAATAATGAAACGAGAATAATGAAAAATAGCGAGAAACGAGACTGAAATAAAACCGAGTGGCGCGCAACACTTACGACGACGACGAAGTTACAATGACTATGGTTGAGATGCGGTGGCGAGCTGTGACAGTGGTGATTTGAGATGCGACGGTGAGGTGTGACAGTGGTGGGTTAAGAATACGCGAGTGTGACGGTGTGATACCACAGGAAAAATCTTAAGATAATTGTGAAGGAAAATCTGCACGTATTACCAGCGGAAATGCTTCCGCAGGAAAATCCGCAAGTAAAAAGCAAATTTCTAATAGTGATATTTTGTAAAAAAAGTATTTCATTTAACGAATAAAATTGTTATTTTATTCTTATATTCTTATAATAATTAAAATTGAAAAAGATAATATTTATCTCTTAATATATATATAATTGATTATATTGATAGGTGACTAATGTTCCGGACACTCCTTAATGCGGATTATTTGAAATTTGAATAAAGAAAAATATCATAATAACAAAAAATAATAATAAAAAAAAAAGAAATTCCGTTACGTTTCTAACAAAATTGTGGTATCGAATTATGTCTAAAAAGTCGTATAACCAACCCACTGAACAATCTTTAATGTTTTTTTTTCTCAATAAGTCATTAAATGCACATCTCTTACTATTATAACATTTAATTTAATGATAATTAATATTTAAATATTTAATAATAATAACAATTAATGATAATTTGCCACGTATATTTTAAGACGGAGAACCATTGATTTGTAAATAATGTTGATGTAGTTATGGATATACTTTTAAACTTTAAACGTATATTGACTATAAAAAAATGGTATATACTTTTTTATGGTATATAAAAAAATAGTATAAAATATTATGTACTTTTTTATGATATAATATACATTTTTGACATTCGTGTATTTTGAAGTCTGAAGCGAAATGATTAGCATTTTTTTTATATTTCTAAATATATGAAATGGACACTACAAAAGTCTTCATTATTTATGGTAAAGATTTAATGGTAAATAATTAATACTCCTTCAATCCTTAATCAATAGTCTTCTTTTCACATTCCAATAGTTGTATATTTGAAAAGGAAAAAATAACATTTTAATCCTTCAATCTACTGTGAATATTTTAATAGTTTTTTTTTTTCAATCGTTCAATCATCGGTGAACATTTTAATAGTCTTCTTTTCAATAATTCAATCTACGGTGAACTATTTTTAAGTCTTTTTCTTTCTAGCAACTAAACTTTATTTTTTTTCTTTTTTTATTCAATTGAACGGATCTCTTGCTTCTTCTTCTTCTTCTTACTCACAATTATTACCACCACTAAAATGGTCCCCTCTTATTTTCTAAAATTTCTCAAAAAAATAAAAATAAAGAAGCTAAAAAAGAAGCAATACACTGTTACTTGATTCTTGTTCTCATCAAAACATCAAAACATGGACTTTACTTCTTTTGAATTCACCTAATATATCTTCTTTATCGATGTTTGACATATCTCTGTAATGTACAACAAGAGATAATTTTGTTTTCCTACAACATTGGTTTAGAAAGTTTCGACAGTACAAGAAAAATGAGTTCTTCATCACTAGGTAGAGATATTCAGGTAGTATTTAGTGTTATTTGAATACTATTTTAATTTTGGAGGTTATGTTGGATGATAATACATGTCTTTTTTTTTTTCTAGGCCACTTTGCTCCCCAACTCGCAGATCTCATTATACAAACCAAAACCAACATCAATTTAAAGAGAATAGCTGTGAGTACAAACATACAAAATAAATTTAATAATTCTTTTACTGTACATAACATTATGTTGTACTTCATAGAAAAACGTCTTAGTTGATATGAATAACAATGATTGCTTTGTTGATGTTTTCAGATAGAGAATCCCCTTCTAGAGTATAACACAAATGACAACTTCAAAGGAAAATTTTTGTGGTTTCATAGGTTGATTTCAGATTCAACCTATGAATTACTCACAAAATTTTGCAACTATTCCCGTATTATGAAGGAGTATCAAAGTGGTATAGTTAGTACCACTTGTTTAGAGGTTGACAAGCAATTGGCATGAGAGGTTAGTAGATATGTATTTTTTATATTCTGTTATTTGAAAATAGAATGTAAAATCCTTCCATTAAGCTGACTCTTTATTTATGTATAGGTTGGTAGCTTCATGGATGATTTTGATGTTATGCAAGAAGTCTGCCTACCCCAAATGTGTCGGATACATTGGTGGACTCCTTTGTTATAACTTCATCCCTTCTCTTTCAATCTTAATTGTCTTTTTGTTTTTTGTTCATTTTCTTATACTTTCTTTTATATTTGGTTTAGCAAGAAATAAGAAGAAAGCTTGTATAATATACTTGTATAATACACTTTATCCATTCTTTTTTAATCTTAATTGTCTTTTGTTTTATGTTAATTTTCTTAATCTTTCTTTTATCTTTGGTTTAGCAAGAAGAAAAGAAGAGAGCTTTTTTTCCCGATGAAAAAGTATTTACATACTTAAACAGAAAATAAGTACAAAAAGCTCTACAAGCTAGAATAGGCCATGGCAATCTTGCAGGTAATTTTTATGGGTTAAAACAGGTTTGTCATTAGAGTTTAAAATTTTATTATAACTTCAAAATACTTTCGTTGTCATTTAGATTGATTCAATAATGTCAAATTAAATTCAATAATTACCAAATTTGTCTCTAATATAAATTGATTTCCTAATTATCTTTCTAATTGGAAAATAAGTATAGTATATCAGATATTTTTTGTTTTGCTATATTCTGTTGGGTTTGTATTGAATGCTAATAACATTTTACTTTTATTATAGAGTTCTCGGGTATGACTTCAAGAGTGTTTATAATCCAATCATATCTCTATTAGGAACACCTATTAAATTAGGTGTAAGAGTTATGGTATATAGGTCCGTAAGTTTTTTGACTTCTCCATTAATTATTGACATCATATTATCTTTGATTTGTCAATGTCTAATATTTGTTTTAAGCAAAGCTATTGTTTGTGCAGTGGAGATCAAGAATTTGTCATTCCATTTCTTGGCACACAATTTTTATTAAATGGATTAGCCAAGTAACTTGGATTGAACATGTAACTTGGATTGAACATATCAGAGTCCTTTAGACCATGGTACATTGGAAGTGGAAGTGAAAGTGAAATAAAGGTATAAATTTATAAATGTATAAGATTTTTATTTTATGGACTCATCATTTATTATTTGTTAATGGTTGAGCTAAAAAATCATCAATCTACTTATATATCATTTTTTTGTTGTCAAACTTCTAAGTTTTACTTTCTTACTATTATAATTCATATCTTTAAAATTAATTTATTTTGATTATTTAAGTTGCGCAGTCTATCCAAGTTTACGGTGGTGACATTTTATCATTTGTCACCGTAAAAGGAGCTAATCATTCGACAGCTTCTTCACAGCCCAAACAAGCATATGTGTTATTTAAATTATTTTTAAAAAGAAAATCCCTACCAAAATTTCAGATGTAAATCTATTATGTAACACATATTTTTTATTTAATGAATGTTATATATTTTATGAGCATTATGTAACAAGCAATTAATTTGCTTATTTGCTCATATTAATTTGAATATGATATTATTTTTACAAGAAAAAGGTGCTCACTTTGTGAATAATTTAAAAAACATATAAATTATTGTTTATAAATCAATTATTGAATTTAGTACTTACTCAAGCAAATTTTAACTCATGAATTCCAAATGGCTAATAAATGAATCTCAGTGTACGT
This sequence comes from Cicer arietinum, assembly GCF_000331145.2. Classification (NCBI taxonomy): domain Eukaryota; kingdom Viridiplantae; phylum Streptophyta; class Magnoliopsida; order Fabales; family Fabaceae; genus Cicer; species Cicer arietinum. Next base: position 25,661,302 of record NC_021160.2, on the reverse strand, counting down.
AAGACTAAATCATTAATCCCAATGGCTAATAAATGAATAAATATATCAAAAATAGCATATTGTGTATAACTCAATCTACTCTTAACTAATAATAAAAACAAAACAAAACAAAAAATTAACATATACCACCAACATCAGGTATGATATGAATAAAGAATAGAAGAGTGGTGATCGCTATTAAGATTATTTTAATTAATATATATCTGAGAAAAAAGAACTATTTTAATTTCAAATACTAGTTTACTTAAATTTGTAATTGTATTTTTAACAAATATGTTAGGACCATGTTAACCTTCAAACTTTTATTTACTCAATTGAGTTCATTTATATCATACACTTATTAAATACACTTGTATGATATTATTAATTCAATACATCAATGTTTGTCTTATGGCTCTTATAACTATAAATGCTATACAACCATACACAGTACTTCCTCAAAAACGTCATGATAACTACGAACCACAACTTTGCACCAAAAGAAAAAAAATATAGACCACAAGGATATAGATACTTTAAACCATTTATGTATCTAATCAGAATTATGTAACTTTTAATTAAAAAGTCATTTTTATCAAAATTAATTATATTTATGGCATAACCAAACATATATCAGATAGATTAGACAATAAATACACACAAAAATAGAATACTAAATAAAAAGCAACCCACTTGTTTAACTTAATAAAAAAAATAAAACAAAATAAAATAAAATACTAAGGCAAAAGTGATTTTTTTTGTTCTCTATCTCAAAATATGTTATATTTACAAAAAATATTTGTTTCAAAATAAATGTTATGTTTGATTTATAATACAACTTTAATTGATTTTTTTCTAATTGTATTTTAATAATTGTTGTGTACATATTTTTAAAATATTAATTTTTACTTTATATTTATAACAATAAATATAAATTAATAATTTGATAAAATCAACATCATTTATGTGAAATGGTTCATTACAAAGATCATTTTAATAAAAATGGAAATTATTGAATTTTGTGGATGAAATAAGTGCTTTAATTTTTTTTTTTTTTATGATTTGATGTGACTGATTCACTATTAGAAATCAGCATTTTTCCTGCGCATTTAAGCTAAAATTCCGCAAGAACATACGTTACCTGCGAATTTACTGGCGGAACTATATCCCCACGTAAAACCTTCGTGGATAATTGTTTCCTGAAGATTTCTGATTCCGCGGGTAAAGTAAATAAATTCCGCAACAAATATTTAATAAACTTAAGGCATTTTCTTACAATTTTTCATGTAGAAATATCTGTAGTACCATTCCTTCAAATACTTTCGAATGAAAATCTGCATCATGAAACAAACACATGAAATTCCACATGTAATTTCGCATCAAAATAATTTTGAAATAAAATTCCAGTTGATATTTGCTTAAATTTCCACTGTAAACTAGTTTTGCTGATCTTTTTATTTATATGAAAATTTCAACTAAAAATATATGAAAACATGATTGTAATTTGTAAATATATTTTTTAAATATTTAGTATTAGTCTTTAATTAAAATACTATTGCAATATTCCCAAAACAATTTATATTATGTTCACAATTCAAAATTAAATATTAATTAAAGCATGATCCAACTATTGCGATACTTCTAAACAAGATTTATATCATATTTGCAAATCATAACTAAATTTAGATACTGTTGCAGAGATCCCTAAAGCTATTTCATATCAAACATTCCAATCCAATACACAATGTTGAACTTGAATGAAGCTTTTCACCCGGGCTTCCATTTTCCATTTACTAATATAATAAAAGATTAGAATCTTCATGAAAACAGAATTCATGCAGATTCACAACGTTCATGTGCCTGGTCTTTCAAGAGTTGAAATCTCAGCTAAGAAGCTTCGGTTGATGCTCAATGCTCCTTCTCTGCGCGAATTCAGCTTCTTGACAACTATAAATAGATTATTCAGCTTAGGAATTCAGCTTCACAATCTATTTGATGTCATTAAAATTTACGAAGGGGCGTATAGAACTCTATCATTATAAAACTTGCGTTGATTCATCAAGAATAGGAATTTCCAAGGTTTGAGGCCAAAGATAGAGACTTGCAACTTGTTTTTTTTATTGTTTCCTGTGAGCAACTGAAGTAGTTAGTTCTTGAAGTCTAAATATATTATGAAATGACATGAGAATTGAAAGTGTAAGGGAAAATACGACGTTGAGAAAACAAAGATAACACTTTTTAGAATTGTGTAGGGGAATGTAAATAAACAATAAATCCATCAAAGAACTGAAGATCAAATGTGCACAGGAATGATAATTTTTTCACAAAATAAAACCACCAAATTCCTAAAATTCCCCTTTAATTTATAGTGATCAATTGAATTCCATGATGTTAAATGAAAATTACAAATGGGAAACTTCAATTTGCAGGTAAGTTTACTTGTACAAAAACTTAATACCAGAAAAAACAAAACACACAAAGGTGCCAGTTTGCCATTGTTTATTCAAATTGGCATACAGTTTAACAATGTATATCAAATACCACAAAAAAAAAAAATGGCCGCACCTGAACAAATCTTTAAAGACCAGGTTTTGACATGACGTCCCCTCTTGATATCGCTATCCCAAAATATACATGGAGCTGCATATTGAACATAATTTTTTATCAGATAAAAAGAGATTTTTTCTGACATCTTATATTATAAAATATATACAACTAGACTGGAAAAGAATATTTCCTTTACCTTCTTCATCAAAGATACCACAATCTTTGCAAAACACGAAAGTGTAGGCACTAAAGGTCTTAAACTCTATCATTAAGTTTTATAATGATAGAGTTCTATAATGAATTCAGCTTCTTGTTCATTTCAACCTCCTGACTGTTATGATGAAGGAGCTGAAGAAACATCAAATAGATTATTCAGCTTAGGAGTGGTCTATATGGTGTCTATATCTCTAAACATCTCAAGTACCTTTAGACTTTGCTAAATAAACAAGGTAAATAACAGTTATTATTTTACCAATTACCTAAATCTAACATGGACTAAAGATCACGTAACAAGAAAGAGGACTTTACAATGTGACATGGTTATCAAGGAACATTCATCTCTTCATTCATTGATAACTGCATAGCATGTTCTACTTCTTTCAAGAATAATCGAGTTAGATGCTTCTGACCTCACCTATATACTATAGCAGACCATTTGTTTCTAGTCATCAACTTTGTTTCCTCTATGAATCATTTGCCGTTCTGATCAAAGGAAATTAAGAAAAAGGTATTAGAAAGTGCAATGCATAGTGTTGAAATCAAATTTGATAATTGTGTTGTAAATTGCAAGAGTGAAGATTTCTAATTGCATATTGTTTGTTATCTTCCTGGTTATCAATGATAAGAGCCTTCTTGAGCAATTCAAAGTCACTTTCCTCTGTTCCAGAATGCTCTTCAAGATCCATTATCCTGAAATGCAGTGAAATCAATTTGGCATTGCACATAAGATACATCAATGTTGGTGCTCCAATTTTCCCTTATTACCTCAATATATGTGATAGGTCCTCAATTTATAAATGTGGCAATAAGAATGAATAAGAGATTAATCAACATATGATAGTGTATTTTATTGATGATAAAGGAAAATTGAGCAAAGGAAACAAGCATTCCTTTTACTCCTGAGAGCTATGCTCACTTCAATAAGAGAGAATCTTCTCTCCACTAACAATTAACAGAATTTGTTATCCCCTCCTTACCAACCTCTCTCCCCTATATACGTGATGGGGCCAGCTCACCTTTCTTGGATTTTCTAACATACACTCTCCATGCCTTAGGTGCACTATGTGTCCCACTAGACACGTCATCAATTCCTTCTTTGTCCCCATCAATACTCCCCCCTTGAGTCATATACTTGTCCTCAAGTCTAAGGGCTGGGAATTGTGTTAGCATTACAAACTCATCCTCCCACGTGGCTTCTTCAACAGGCTTGCCGTTCCAATGAATGAGCAATTGTTTGATGTCTGACCCCTCCTTAGTGATAGTGCGAGTGGCAAGTACCGCTGCTGGTTCCCATGGTGCAGCAGGGTCGCCGTCGAGTCCCGGGGGTAACTCGTTCTCAACATGGTAGTTGCCAATTGCCTTCTTAAGTAGTGAAACATGGAACACCAGATGAATGCGTGTTGTAGCAGGTAACTGGAGACGATACGCAACGGCACCAACCCGGGACGTTATTTCAAAAGGCCCATAGTATCTTGGAGCAAGTTTCGAATTGATGCGTGCTTCAACAGAATTCTGCACATGTGGCCTTAACTTGAGAAAAACCCATTCACCAATATTAAAACTCACATCTCTTCTTTTTATGTCAGCTTGGTCCTTCATGCGTCCACGAGCTCGATCGAGATGGTACTTCAATTGTCTCAAAGCCTCGTCACGATCAACAAGTTCCCTTGTCACAACTTCTACCTTGGTCTCCCCTCGAAGGAACCGCGTGAGGGC
>NC_021160.2:25655267-25656095 GCF_000331145.2 Cicer arietinum | reverse complement strand
ACTGTGCAGAAACCACCAGCCTCCCCTCATACAACAACACTCCTCGCACATAAGAAAACCCAAACTGAACCGGTTTATTCTCCTTGAGCGCAGAAATGACTTTCTGTAGAGCAACATCTTTGTGGACCTCTTCAATCACTTCAGCCCTACCTAGCCACTCTGGGACATGTATCAAGGAGGTCATTTCCCCACTATCATGCATACGGGACAGTGAATCTGCACCTTTATTCTCACGTCCGGGATTGTAAATGATATCGAAATGATATCCAAGAAGCTTTGCTGCCCAATTTTGTTGATTCATGGTGCAAATCCTCTGTGACAACAACTGTTTTAGACTCTTTTGATCGGTACACACCGTAAATTTTCGCCCTACCAGATAGGGACGCCAATGGTTGATAGCAAGAGCCACTGCCATAAGCTCTTTTTCATATGTTGATTTGGTAAGATTGCCCTCCCCTAAGGCTTTGCTAAAATAAGCAATTGGCCTCCCTTCTTGAATTAAGATAGCACACAGCCCATTCCCAGAAGCATCACTCTCAATAAAGAATTCTTTCTGAAAGTCTGGAAGTGCTAAAACAGGGGCATATGTTACCTTTTGCTTTAACAGTTGAAAGGCTTGCTCAGCACCATCTCCCCACTTGAAGTTGTCCCTCTTCGTCAGCTCAGTTAGTGGCCTCGCCATTTTGCCATAGTCTTTGATGAATTTACGGTAGTAGCCCGTAAGCCCCAAAAACCCCCCGCACTCCTTTCACATTCTTCGAGTGGGCCACTGTAAAACATTTAGCACCTTAGCGGGGTCCATCGCTACCCCTTCGCTAGAAATGATAT
>NC_021160.2:25653927-25655124 GCF_000331145.2 Cicer arietinum | reverse complement strand
GTCAAAAAATACCAGCACATATTTTCTTAGAAGATTCTTAAAAATGTCATTCATTAGGGCTTGAAACGTCGAGGGTGCATTCATCAATCCAAACGGCATTACGAGATATTCGTAATGGCCTTCATGAGTGCGGAATGCAGTTTTGTGCACATCTTCAGTCTTAACTCGCACTTGATGGTATCTCGATTTGAGGTCTAACTTTGAGAAATAATGAGCACCGTATAATTCATCTAATAGTTCATCAATCACCGGAATAGGGAACTTATCGGGAATAGTTACCTTGTTAAGAGCACGGTAATCTACACACATTCTCCATGACCCGTCTTTCTTCTTCACGAGTATCACTGGACTAGAAAATGCACTTTGGCTAGGACGGATGACTCCGGACAGCAGCAGGTCTCTAATTTGATTCTCTATTTCATTCTTGTGGTGGTAAGGATACCTGTAGGGGCGAACATTAACCGCGCCAGCTCCCTTCTTGAGATGAATAGCATGCTCTTGTCTTCTCTTAGGAGGTAACCCCTGTGGCTCTGCGAATACCTTTGAGTACTTCGCCACTAGCTCATGAATCTGAAGAACAGGGTTCAGATGAGAATCATTGACTGGCTTGCTCAATTCAAGACCCTTTGGTTCCCCTTGTGCTCTTGCGGATAAAAACATTCCTCTATACCTTAGCTTGGGTCTTCCCAACAAACTTTGCAAAGCCAACTGATTTTTATGTTCACTGCCTTCGCCACGCAACTCCACCCATTGAGAATCAATGGGAAAACGCAACACCTTTTGTGCCCAATCGACCCACATGCCTCCAATGGACGCTAACCAAGACATTCCGAGCACAGTGTCAATTCCATCCAAATCGAATAACCAAGCATCAATGGTAGATGTCATGCTCCCTAGATCCAACACCAATTTCCTGCAAACTCCTTGTGCCACCACTTTAAACCCATCCCCCATTTTGACATTAAGAGGAGTAGTTCCCTCCACTGGCCATCCCATTGACCTCACCAACTTGTGCGAAATGAAATTATGTGTTGCACCGCTGTCTACCAACACCAACAAGGGTATTCCTTGCACTCGACCTTCTAACTTGATGGTGCGCACATTCCCGAACTCCCTGGGACTCGAATTATCAATCTGAGCCAAACTCATAATGCTGAGTTCAACTCCTTCTCCATTTTCCTCCTCTGTATCAGCTGC
>NC_021160.2:25643655-25653862 GCF_000331145.2 Cicer arietinum | reverse complement strand
ATTTAAAACACAGGTTTTTCTGCCGTCTTTCTGCAATCTCGTGGGCTGAGATATGACGGATCCCACGATCACGGAGAACAGATCGTTGTGAGTCTTGACGGTTGGCAAACTTCTGATTCGACCTATTTCCTTCTTTCTCTCCACCGTCTTTGGATCCCTTGACTACGACCCAATCGCTGTTTTGAGCTCGACCCAGTTGAGTTGACCCGGTTCCAAAATTAGGGTTAGATCTATAAGTAAAACCTGACCCGGATCCTTTAGGCCCATAATCACGAGGCCCATTCCAACCAATCCCCTTTTCATGTACCTCCGCTTCCACATCACGTGCTAGATTCATCAGCTTCGCACGTGAGACTGGACCTAGCGCTTTGAGGCTACGAACTCTTCCTCGTATCCCATCATGGAGGCCATGAATGAAATACCCAACAAATTGAGCTTCTGGTAAACGACCTACCTGTGCAACTAACCTCTCGAACTCCTTGATGTATTCCTCCACACTGCCTTCCTGCTTCAACGACGAGAGTTGCTCAAACACGCTCCCATCACCGAGACCACCGTACCTTTCCAACAACGCATCTTTGAAAACTTCCCAGGTCAGATCAATCTCATCTTCAACAAGCGCTTTGAAAAAATGGATGGTAGATCCTTCCATACAGAGTTGAGCCAAACTAACCTTGATCTCAGGACTCGTATCTTGCACTCGAAAATAGACCTCCGCTCGAGCAATCCAACCGGCAGGGTCATCACCGGTGAACATTGGGAGTTCAATCTTCTTCACCGATTGACGGAATTCGTCAAGCTTTTTTCCTTGCATCTTCTGGATCAGCTTCTTGATTTGCTCGTCTTTAGCGTGATTCGAGTCCCCATCACCCTTCTGTTTTACAGAATCACCCATGTCCTTGCTTGGAGTGATTTGAGTGATGAGCGAGATGAGCCTTTCTTGATCTGCAGCAGCCTGAGCTCGCATCTCAGCAATTGCAACCTCCAGAGTTGACATTCGGTTCTCCAATGCATGAACCTTGTTTTCCATCTTCTTCTTCGGGGGCATTCACCAAAAAAAATTCATACACTCACTGGCTTGTAATGTATCCGGCAGGTCAGACCAAATTGATAGGTCCTCAATTTATAAATGTGGCAATAAGAATGAATAAGAGATTAATCAACATATGATAGTGTATTTTATTGATGATAAAGGAAAATTGAGCAAAGGAAACAAGCCTTCCTTTTACTCCTGAGAGCTATGCTCACTTCAATAAGAGAGAATCTTCTCTCCACTAACAATTAACAGAACTTGTTATCCCCTCCTTACCAACCTCTCTCCCCTATATACGTGATGGGGCCAGCTCACCTTTCTTGGATTTTCTAACATACACTCTCCATGCCTTAGGTGCACTATGTGTCCCACTAGACACGTCATCAATTCCTTCTTTGTCCCCATCAATATGAAATGGCACATAAGATATAAAAAAACAACATTCAACTTCATTTGTAAAATCTAGTTCCAATCAGAAGCATGCATGTAGTATTAGGACACCAAATATATTTCAGGCACTCGCTTGACATGAAGAAGATCAACTAGCACTTGTAAAGTGCCAGAATCACCGCAAACCTCCCATATTGCTGATTGGACATCTATATGTGAAAGAATAAAAATTGTATTAATGTGGAATTTCTGATGAAATTGAAAATAAACAATTCTTATCAAAACATAAATGCCAGGTATATTCTTTTGTCTTCAAAAGAGAAATGCATCATACAATTTTCACATGCTGTCCCCATGGCGAAAAGCATACTATTTTACATGTCAAGTAGCAAACATAATCACATCACTTGCAGTAGTCAAGCGATGAAAAGAGTAGGATAGTAAGGACCAGTTTGGATTGACTTAATTGACCCGACCTACTCACAAACATTTGTGAGACTGTTTAGGAGAGCTTATGGAAACAACTTATGACATGTATATCATCTTTTTTCAAATTATTTCCTTAAGATCTCCATGATAGTTTATATGAAAACAGTTTGACTTCATTTTATCTTTTGTTATAGAAATAGCTTATACATAAGCACTTATATGGTCAACATTTATGCTATAAGCTATTAATTAAATAGCTTATAGCGATTAATTAAACTGTTTATCCAAACAGAGAAATATGAAGAAAAATGTTGCATTGAAACTGTACCTCTTCTAGCATTGAGGAAACCTTGAACAGCTCATCCTCTTGCATGGCTATGGTTCTCAAGGTAGCCATAAATTTCCCAGGAAAAACAAGCTTGTTTACATAAGATGGAATCTTGTGTTGACCACTCCAACTATAGTTACAAACTCAGTTGCACTTTTTATTTTCTCCACTGCTTTGGGTGCCTAATGGAAAAAATCCATTATCCAGCAGAGTTTTGGGTAAAAGACATCTCATTTCAGCTTTCTGTATTCACAAACCCAGAAAAACACAGAAAGGGAAGTTACATAAGGGAGAGCTTTAAAACAATAGATAATATTAAACAATAGCTTTGCGGTGTCGCTGGACCCGAAGGCTTTATCGTCGTCGACGAGTCCGACTCCGGAGCCGGCGATTGAACCACCGAGGTAACCGCAACCGGTGTAGAATGTGAGATTTTCTCCCCATGAACTGCGTTTACAGCGAGCTTCTTCGTCGAAGAGAAACTCCGGTGAGGTTGAGAGTTTGTAAAGAATTTGAATAGGAATATCGAGGTCTTTGTATGGGTTGTAGAATCAGGTTCGGGGATTGAGATCGGAGTTTGAGTCGTTATGCGCCATGCAAAGAGGGGTTAGGGTTAGGGTTTCGTGGAATCGTGTGAATGGCACACAATGTTGCATTGCCTCTTTTTTGTTTTGAAACTTGAAACTGGGAAAGCTTTCTATTCTGCAAATAAGTAAAAAACAGAGGAAGTATGTTTGGTTTACATATTAATTAGTTGTTAATACATATTAATTGTATTAAAATTGTTTCAAATTACATTATTATTATAATTAATATAATAAAATAATTATTATTAGATAATTAATAAAATTAAGAAAATATTTTCTATAAAGATAAGATTATAATTTTTAATATTTAAAAAATATTAAGTATATTTATTATATATATATATATATAAAATTTAAAAATTATCATTATATTATTTATGAGGGTTTGGACACTCAATCAAAATTGATTTTCTCCGTCTAAATTAAGCGGTTTTGGATGGGAATCCGCGGGTGCAGATTATGTTGTGACACCTATTTAGAAGATGTTGCAAAATTGATTTTCCTTCATAATACTAAAAAATATACCACATATAAAATGAACATAATTTTTGTGGTTTCTCTAATGTGATAATAATCTTTTCAAACTTTTTTCTGTTGAGCAAAGTTCAAAATATTTTTAATATATATATATTAAATAATAATATTATTGATTATCAATTAAACTAGTTTTTTACTACAATGTTCTTCCGCAAACGAATGAGATGTATAAAAAATATAGACTTTTAAAATAAATAGACAAAATTCGTGAATTGATAAAAATAGATGGACTAAAATTACAATCAAGACAATTTTAATTATGAATCAGAGACACTCAAAATGAAAGACACAAAAACTATAGGCAACTAGAATTAGAGGAAATGTGAACAAACAACTAATATCATAAATTTTACATTATTTATATAAAAATAAAATTGACATGAAATATATCTGCGGAATTACGTACGAATATAACTAATGTATATTTTGCTCCGGAATTTGATGACCATTCCTGCGGAAAGCTATCGGCAGGAAAATCCTTAAGAAAAAGATGATGATTGCTGCGAATATCCAGTCGCACATAAGTCAGCGGCAAATGAAACGTTTACCTGCCATGTTGCCTGCGGAATACGATACCGCAGGAAACATCTCTGGGTAAATGAGATCCGCAGGAAAATCCTATTGTGCTACCTGCGGAATTACTTCCGCAGGAACATCCGCATGTAAATCACTAATTTCTAGTAGTGATTGAAACTTTTGAGTAAATAGTTGTAATTGAATTTATATATGTTTTTTTTAAGGCACCAATTGAAGTTTGTTGATTTTTACTAAAATGGAAAATTGAGTTATTAAGTAGCTGGAGCTACTTACTATGATGAGAGATTCAGAGTTAAAAAAGAAATATAAAGATGAAATGGTGAATAAAACGTAGGAAAAATTGAGGCATAAATGTAGGATTGTTTATATTGATTCTAGAGGAAGTAGACCCAAATGAAGATAAGAGGCAATGTCACAAAAAGCAGCGGGTTTTACGGTAGGAAAGGACAGGGGTGGCAAAAAGTTGTTTGTTTGGAGTAGGATGAGATTCGGAATTGAACGGAGGGTAGAGATAAGATGAATTAGATCCATTCCAATTCTAAATGGTACAATAGAATTGTTGAGTGGATTGGAGTAGTAACACACACTTACTGTTGGATTGAGTTGTTGTTTTTGTTTGTGTGATGCAAACTTAACCACAAAGTCTTCTTCTACAGACACAAAAGGGGTAAGTGGTCAGAACTCAAAAAAAGCTCATAAACGCTATCTGCACAACCTTCAAAGAGAGAGAGAATGAAATTATTATTATTGTAGAGAGAGAAAGAGAAAGAGTGCCACACATAAGTGGGCATGGCGGCGTTTGCAGTTCTGTAAAACCGTGCTCTTTTATTAATGCCTCTTCGTTGTCTAGAAACAAACACGCACACCATTTCATCTTTATATCTTTGTTAAGCAGTTAAAATCCGCTGAATAAAGTTTCTTCGGATTGGATGGAGCATGGGCCTTAAAACTTGCGTGTTCCTCTTTATTGTTATGAGCAGAGCAATTATTATCAGTGATAAAACTTTTTCCTCGTGGTGAAAACACAGTGTCTCATTTTAAATACAACAAATTAAAATTAATGACAATATGTGATAAGATCTTACTTAGTCTAGATTAATTTTAATCCTACATTGTTGAAAAAATAAAATAAATAGTTTACCATTTATTAAAGCCTATACAAACTATAAACTATGAAAGAGACTAAAGAAGTGCAAAACAGAGAGAAGGAAATTACTTTAGATGTATATTTGGTTGGATGGTTGAAATTCTTTCATTTTTTAAACAGGAAAAAGACAAAGTTTATGTCACTCACAGAGTCGCAGGTTGCTATGATATATCCCAAGATCTAAAACCGCTTTTTTTTTTTAAGTAGTATAGTAATAAAATTATGTAATGTGTCAGATTCAATAAATATTTATACTAATATTTTTTTTTTTTTTTACTTTGATCTACATTAATTTTTAGTAGCAGAGTCAAGAACATAAATTTTCAATTGAAATAAGTATTAAAGAATCAAATGCATGAAGTTGATAAAGCAATTAGTCACAATTGGAGGTCATAAGCAACAAACAAATTTACGAATTTAATGTATGAAATTGATAAAAACAACTAGTCATAATTTGAGATCATAAAAGACAAATAAATTTACATGTGGCTTTGAAAAATTAAAATAAATTTGTAAAATTACATGTTTGGCTAGTAAATAACAATAGCTACCACCAAAAAATTAAATAACTATATACTTTTTATGTTTTCAATATTTTGTTTAATACAAAAGAAAGATAAAGGAAATGAAATAAGAAGTAAAAGAGATAATGAGTGAAAAGTGATATAATAGTTTGTTTAGTTTAGTTTGACGTAAAGAAAAGAATGTAAAGAAATAGAGAAGTGTATTTGTAAATAACATAAATATCTTTTAATAGAACAATATATAATAAAAAATATGTTTTCTTAAAATTAAAAATTAAAAAAATATTACAGATAAAAAAAAGAGAATAAGAATGTAAAAATATTGATTGAAAATAAAAATATGATATAAATACTAATCATATTAATAAATTACAAATATTTATTTTATAAACAAAATAAAATAAGGAAAATATTAATATGTATCTTTAAGACACATTACTATACTCAAGACAGAAATTGTATATTAAAAATTGAATTTATTATTAAAAGAAAAATTATACATTCTACTTTTTAAAATATAATTACTATTTTAAAGATCTTTAAATATATCTTTAAGGTATATAAAATATATTAATATAACCCATAGATTAATGCCAAAGTAATGCAAACGAAAAAATATTTTTAGTTCACCGGCAAAAACAGAAAATAAATGTCATCCGATTCTAGAGGCTGAAACTAGTTATTCAAGAAAGAAAATAAAATGTTGAGCCTCTTTAAATCATTTTGCAGAAAATATTAATTTAGTCATCTGCTCAGCATTAGTCAATGTAACTCATGTAAATTTAATTATCACCATTTACTCTTTAAAGCTTGACTCACCTCACATCATATCAGATCAAAAATTAAAACATTTATCACATGCACAAAACTCAATTATTTACAAATTTGATACTACCACTTTTAGTATAGGGAAGTAAATGTTTTGTCCATCTTGGTAGAGTTGTCAGTACTATCATGTGTGTATGGCCGTTGATGTAATAATTCAAGGAAGACAAACTAGATGAAAAGTCATACAAGGACGATTAGATGGAATTCAAAAGACGTAAGTCTGTAAAAACATATGATGTAATAACACGCCTGTGTCATTGCTTTTTTTTTAAATAAAAAATAATATTATAATAATAATTAATTAAAACCAACTCCACTACATTTTCTTTTTCACTTCATCTCATTTTTCTCTAACTCATTTTCCCTTTCTTCTCTCTCTCCCTCTCAGCTGAACCCTCTACCCCATTGTTGTTGTTTTTTTTTTTTCTTTCCTTCTCTTTGCTTTTTTTCACTTTAATACTTAAACCTTCAATCATTAAAAAATGAATTTAACATCCTCACAAGCATAATTTCTCATACTCCTACAGATGCTCTTGGTTAGGATTTTTGAGTTAGGGTTTGTGATATAATAGTTTGTTTAGTTTAGTTTGACGTAAAGAAAAGAATAAAAAGAAATAGAGAAGTGTATTTGTAAATGACATAAATATCTTTTAATAGAACAATATATAATAAAAAATATGTTTCCTTAAAATTACAAATTAAAAATTAAAAAAAATATTACAGATAAAAAAAGAGAATAAGAATGTAAAAATATTGATTGAAAATAAAAATATGATATAAATACTAATCATATTAATAAATTACAAATATTTATTTTATAAACAAAATAAAATAAGGAAAATATTAATATGTATCTTTAAGACACATTACTATACTCAAGATAGAAATTGTATATTAAAAATTGAATTTATTTTTAAAAGAAAAATTATACATTCTACTTTTCAAAATATAACTACTATTTTAAAGATCTTTAAATATATCTTTAAGGTATATAAAATATATATTAATAAAACCCATAGAATAATGCCAAAGTAATGCACACGAAAAAATATTTTTTGTTCACCGGCTAAAAACAGAAAATTAATGTCATCCGATTCCAGAGGCTGAAACTAGTTATTTTTCAGTTATTCAAGAAAGAAAATAAAATGTTGAACATCTTTAAATCATTTTGCAGAAAATATTAATTTAGTCACCTGCTCAGCATTAGTCAATGTAACTCATGTAAATTTAATTATCAATATTTACTCTTTAAAGCTTGACTCACCTCACATCATATCAGATCAAAAATTAAAACATTTATCACATGCACAAAACTCAATTATTTACAAATTGATACTACCACTTTTAGTATATGGAAGTAAATGTTTTGTCCATCTTGGTAGAGTTGTCAGTACTATCATGTGTGTATGACCGTTGATATAATAATTCAAGGAAGACAAACTAGATGAAAAGTCATACAAGGACGATTAGATGGAATTGAAAAGACGTAAGTTTGTAAAAACATATGATGTAATGACACGCCTGTGTCATTGCTTTTTTTTTTAAATAAAAAATAATATTATAATAATAATTAATTAAAACCAACTCCACTACATTTTCTTTTCCACTTCACCTCATTTTTCTCTAACTCATTTTCCCTTTCCTCTTTCTCTCTCTCTCCCTCTCGGCTGAACCCTCTCCCCCCATTTTTGTTGTTTTTTTCTTTTTCTTTCTCTCCTTCTTTTTTCTTTTTCTCACTCTAATACTCAAACCTTCAACTATTAAAAAATGAATTTTACATCCTCACAAGCATAATTTCTCATACTCCTACAGATGCTCTTGGTTAGGATTTTTGAGTTAGGGTTTGTGCTCTAGAGAAAAGGGTACCTATCTCATGAGAGTTGTTGATTGAAACTCTTTGAGATAAATACACAACTCTAATCCTAGTATGAATTCATAGAAAATGTAGTTTTGTTTAAAAATCTTATTTTTGTGCTTAGATTATATTAAACTGATTTCTATGGTTTCCTAGAGTTAGCTAAACCGTAGAATAATTTTTCTAAAGTCTTGAAAATATTTTTGATACTCAGATTTGTCAGCTGAGATCCTGCCGGCTACTTTGAGAGTTGTTGGAGAGAAAACTTAGACGATTCTCCATAGCAGTGAGTTGAAAATGATCATCGTCATATATTCTTTATAATGCTATTATTATTATTATTATTATTATTATTATTATTATTATTATTATTATTATTATTATTATTATTATTATTTTACTTGTTTTCTATATTAAAGTATTTATTGAAAAATTTGGGAAACACAACCTTTGAATTTTATTTCGATTTCGTTAATTATTTAATTTAATGGTCGTTGTTATATAATATGTTATTAGTTTGATTTACGTATGAGTTAAAGTATTTAAATATTGGATTGTTATGCGATTGAATATGTTTTCCATGAATTACAATGAAATGATTTTAAATACGTGCTTTGAGAAATCGTTGTTATAATTATTAAATCGTTAACTGCGTTAGGTGCACCTAGTTACCTCGTTTTGATTAGGGAGAGTTACTCGTTAGATGGAGCCGCTCCTATGAGAAATGTCATTCGTAGGAGAAGAGGGCTATCAACGCGATGTAAGCTCTCTAATTGATATGTGATGATGCGTTACAGGATTGAGAGGAAAGGGCTATCCGTTAGATGGAGCCACCCCTAAGGGAAATGCCATCCTTATGAGGAAAGGGCTATCAATGAGATGAAGCCGCCTCTTGATTCTCAAAAAATTTGTATTTTTACTTGATGATTATTTATGATGATTTTAAGGTTGTTCATTTTGATTGCGATTCGTGCCTTTTTGTGTTTCCCTTCTAATTGATGGTGGTTGTTGTCTCCTCACTAAGTCTTTGTGACTTACCCCTTTATGTTGTTTATTTTTTTTTTTCAGATTCGCAGGCAGCTGAGTAGCAAGTTGTCACTATAAGAAAAACTGTTATTACCTACGACAAATTTTATCTTTACCCACGGACTATCCATAGGTAACGTAAATTTACCTACGGATTACCCACAGACACGAGTTCGTAGCTAAATCGCTCGTAGGAAAATATTTACCGACGGACAAACTATGGGACACACTTACCTAGGGATTTTCCGTGGGTAATATGACCCACTGAGTCTCCGTGGGTAACGTTACCCATAAATTTGCCATAGGTAAAATAGTAGATAGTTATCGACGGAAAAGTCGTAGGTTACGTTACCCACGGATCATCCGTGACAAGTCTACTATTTTATATTTAATATTGATAATTTTATCCATGAATTGTCAGTGGGTAATGAAAAAATGATTTTAATTCTATTTTTGTTTTTTTACGGTTTCCTGTATTTTTTAATATATATTTAAAATTAATTGTAAGCATATTAAACATCATTGTCAAAACAAAGTGAAACATTATGTAAATAGTATTTTCAAATTACACCTCCTGACTGCCACAAATTTCAAAATAAGGGCAACTTGCACTACCATTAGTTTCAAAATACACATTCTCACTACCATAACTTACACATTGTCACTACCATAAATTTCAAAATACACATAACCATAAGTTTCAAAATACACATAACCAAAATACATATTGTCACTACCATAAGTTTCAAAGTACTACTATACGAAACTAACAATGAAATAAGTACTACTCATCGCCGTCATCATCGTTAGACTCATCCTCGTCATAATATGGATGACGACGACGACAGGATGACTCAGCCTGTATGAAGCAACACTTTTTGCCAATGTTGCTAGCTGTATCTGGAGCTCTTTAGTGCGTTGATCATCCTCTTGTCGACGTTGCTCTGCTTTCCTTAGCTCCTCCCGCGCCTCTCGTGCCTCGTGTT
>NC_021160.2:25608569-25642104 GCF_000331145.2 Cicer arietinum | reverse complement strand
TCAACAGTCGGGGAAATGTTGTCTTTTGGGACAAAATTTGGTGTGGGCATCATCACTATAATTGGTTTAGATTGATGCACCTTATTAGGTGGGAGTGGAAGCACTGCAGCTTGTTGGGTAGGAGGCTTAACATGTTGTTGGGTGGGATGTCGCACATATTGTGAGGTTGGTGTAGTGGCATTGGCATCTAGTGGAAAATGATCAATTGTTGCTTGTACCTGCTGAGCTGCTTGAATTACCTTATGTGGTAAAATCATGCGATTTTTCTTCAAAGGAAGCTTGAGTCTAATCTTTTTTTTTGGAGTCATCTATAAAAAATAACATGAATAAAAACAATTAGCACACACAATAGTAAACACAATTCAAGATTATCAACTCTACAACATTAAAGAACTTGAATCTAAAACTAATATATCAAAAGGTAGAATGCGAAGATTTATACAAACATTCAACTACTATTTATACTTACTAAAAATTCAAATGTCAATTGAAAAATCATCCCCATCTTCATCATCCATATCACTATCATTATCAATTGGAATATTTGAAACAAACGTTACATTGACTTCTTCATCGCTATGTGTTTCATCATGCAAGCCAACCATTTCTTCAATTTCAGTTAATTGTTCAACATGTGCCATATCTTCATCTTGATATGGCATGTCCTCATCGGCTCCATCCACCTCTACATGACCCATAGGCTTTGTTTTGATAACTGCAGCCCAGTGACGCTTATCAGTTCGCATTTCAGGATAGGGTACATAATACACCTGTCTAGCTTTTTGTGCAATTATGAAGGGATCATAGAGATCATATTTTCGATTCATCTTGATATCTACAATATCATATTGTGGATGAACTTTGGTTCCTCTGTTCCGTCTAGGATCAAACCATTGGCAATAAAACAAGGCTACTTTGTGAGGCAATTTGTAATACTCCAACTCGAAGATATGTTGGATGACTCCATAGAAATCATCTTCCCCTCCTCCAGTAACCCCTTTCACATAAACTCCACTATTTATGGTTTTCTTACCCTTAGACCAAGCTTTTGTGTGAAATTTGTACCCATTAATGTAATACGTGTGCCAAGTTTTAACCATTGAGTTAGGACCCCAAGCTAATGATAACAAGTTAGGGTCATTCACGCCATTTTCCTTGTCAATGGCCTATACAAACATGATATTCACAATAGTTAGGTGAGAAGTTCTAATTTATTTGCAACAAACTTCAATAAAGCACTTACATACGCACGAAACCATTCTGGGAATTCTCCATGTATACGAGTTTGAGATATAGGATATTCTTCAAGAATGGAATTAGAGTGCAAAAAGGCGCTGTCAATAATGAGAGAATTGTTATTACATGTATTTGGTAATTATGTGGGGTGTGTGCTTACATACTACTTACTCAATATATGGCTTGACCTCGTTGCAATTGATGAGGATGTGTACATGAGCAGACCTTCTTTCAGCATCACTCAACCAATGTGTTTGGGCCTTCCCACTAGGACGTCCTAATTGATTGCTAATTGACAGTGTTGTTGTGACAACATCATTTAATTTTGCACCTTCATTACGTTGGCTTCTATTAAACAAAGAGATTGTTTTGAAATAGTGGGAACAAAAATATGGTGTCTCTCGATGTAAGTATGACATACATATTGAGCCTTCCACTCTAGCCTTGTTTTTCACTGTGCGCTTAAAATCACCCATCATTCTGGAAAAGTGAGAGCAATAACTTAATAAAAGTGGAAATATTTAGAAAAAAAATGAAACCATTAAAGGTGAATATAAATTACCTTTCAAATGGATACATCCATCGATATTGAACTGGACCACCAAGTTTTGCCTCATACGGGAGGTGAATTGGAAGATGCTCCATTGAATCAAAGAATCCTGGTGGAAAGATTCTTTCAAGTTTGCATATGATGAATGGAATATTTTCACCCAATTTGACCAATTCATCATGTCTTAAGGTATTGCTGCAAAAGCCCTTAAAGAATTGACTTAATTCTGTTAATGGTTTCCACACATGGTCAGGCAATGAACTAAATGCAAATGGAAGCAAACACTCCATAAATACATGACAATCGTGGCTTTTCATCCCATTCATTTGTCCTCTATTAACATCTGCACATCTTGCCAAGTTAGACGCATACCCATCTGGCATCTTAAGCTCCTTTATCCATTTACAAACTTTCTTTGCCTCACTAGACGTAAGACAATAATTTGCCTTAGGTTTTTTCATTTTTCCATTGTTATGTGGAACCAACTCCAGGTCGCTACGTTGGCAAATGATGGCCAAGTCCATTCGTGCTTTTTCATTGTCCTTAGTCTTGTTCTTAACATTCATGACAGTGTTAAACACATTATCAAAGAAGTTTTTTTCTATGTGCATGACATCTAAATTATGCCTTAATAAATTATCTTTCCAATATGGAAGATCCCAAAATATGCTTCGTTTAGTCCAATTATGGCTAACTCCATATCCAGACAATTTAGTATGAGCATTATCTATCACTCGTGGAATATTGTGAACCAAAACCCAAACTTCTTCACCATTCAATATTGGAGGAGGTTCATCCTTCACAACCCTATTTTTAGTGAACCCTTTTTTACTTCTTCTAAATGCATGATTATGAGGTAAGAAACGACGGTGACAATCAAACCATGAATTTTTTCCACCGTATTTTAAAGTAAAAGCCTTATTTCCATCCATACACACCGGACATGCCAACTTACCTTGGGTACTCCATCCAGATAACATGCCATAAGCAGGAAAATCGTTAATTGTCCACATTAAGGTTGCCCTCATTACAAAGTTTTGTTTCATGGAAATATCATAAGTCAAAGCCCCTTCACTCCACAATTGTTGAAGCTCGTCTATTAATGGTTGTAAATACACATCAATGTTTGCTTTTGGGTTAGATGGTCCAGGTATGAGACAAGTCAAAAACATGAATGGTTTAGTCATGCACATTTCAGGCGGGAGATTATACGGGGTCACAACAACAGGCCAACAAGAATATGGGGATGAAGATGCCTGAATGTATGGCGTGAAGCCATCAGAACATAACCCAAGCCTTACATTTCTTGGTTCATTTGCGAAGTCTGGATACCTTGCATCAAAATGATTCCAAGCTTCCCCATCAGATGGATGACGTAAAATGCCTGAACTTGATCTATTATGTTGATGCCATCTCATTTGGGCAGCAGTTTCCGTTGATGCATACAATCTTTTTAACCTAGGAGTGATTGGCATGTAGAACATCCTCTTAACTGGAATGTCTTTGTGGTTACCTATCCCAAGCTTACGAGGAACATATCGGGGTTCATGACAAAACCTACACTCTATATCTGCACTATTCTCTTTGTAGTACAACATGCACCCTTTAACACAACAATTAAATTTCTCAGACTTCAATCCTAGCATTGTCACCTGTTTTTTCGCTTGGTAAAATTTTTTTGGAAGTGAATCCTTAAAATGACACACATCTACAAGCATGGTTGCAAAGAAATCAAGACATTTCTGCGAAACATTCCAATTTGATTTGCAAGCTACAAGTTTCACGCATATTGAAAGTTTTGAATCAGAAGCCCCCTCATATAAGGGTTTGTTTGCAGCAGTTAACAAATCATAAAAGTCTTGAGCATCCTCATTTGGAGGCTCTTCATTAATCTCTTCCTCGTTGCCCTCATCACCCATATTTTGGAAGTCATAAGTTGGACCAAATGCATCATCGACCATATGTTGCATTAACGTAAATGGATCATCGTTATCAATATATCCACTACTACTTGGAACATTTTCTGGGTCAACATGTGGAGCTTCTTCACCATGTTGAGTCCAATACCAATAATTTGGTTGGAACCCAAATCTATACAAGTGAAGTTTGACTTCACTTGCAGACAATACACCGCTACACATACAATTGTGACAAGGACATCTGATGCCACCATCTTCTACAAACTGATTACGACTTATTGCCTTTGTTATAAACTCTTCAACACCTTTTGCAAATGCTGGTTTCAACCCCCCTCGTTGAACATAAAGTCTATCATATACCCAACTACAATCTGGGTGGTAGCCATCCATACTTTGAAGGACAAACAAAGAATTGAGGAGCAACGGAACTGCTAACATAATGTAAAATAGAATAGTATAGTAAAATAAAATCAAATAGATAATTCACATCAAATAGAATAGTATAGTATAGTAAAATCAAATAGAATAGTATAGTAAAATCAACTCAAATCAAATCAGGACTCAATTTATTGAAACAAGGAAGCAAATGCAAATGTATCATTATAGCAAATTATTGCAACTTTCACTTGTCTTTTTTGACACACACATTAATCATGCTTTGCCCATTCAATATTTACTATCACAATATTTACTATGATGGGAATGAAACATACCGGCTTGCTTGCAGTGCTGACAGCAGCAGACGCAAAATTGAAAGTCCTGACAGCTGCAAAATTGAAAGTCCTGACAGCAGCAGACGCAAATTAACTACTCTTATTATTTGATTAAAAGATACATATAGAAGAAAAAAAACTATACATAAATATTACACTAAATCTCCTGTCAAGTATAGCTGCCTTCAACTTAAATTATCGATGACTCAACAGTTTTGCACTCAATGATTTATGATTGAACAAAATATTATAAGTGGATCGATCTATGGGGATTAGCATTTAGCAGCTGTGTAAAAGTAACCATAACATGATCGATGTATTAACCCTACACGGCATTTGGCAACTTGCTAATACTGTGCATGATTATTGATCATCATCTTCCATTCTTATAAAAAGGTAAAGTTAGTCATATCTTCCATTCTTATACTGTCTGCAAAAGTAAATTAGAAATGACTAAAATAATTAGGTTAGACTCACATAACTAAATACAAGCATATAAATCATATTCTAAGCCATATAAATCAGATTCTAAAAAATATACATATTTATTGTACAATTATTTGCTTAATGCCTTTGTCAACAATTGTTTTCTCCAAACTATTAGAATTTGAAAAGCTAATTTATGAAGGAAAAAACTCCAAATAATTTCAACAAAAATTTCACATAAGTACTACATTAAAAAGCTACCCCCAAGTTATGTAAGCTTTAACTAGCATCTATAACATCGAACCATAACACATAGAAGTATAAGTAGTGAAGCAGCAACAGATTACAACAGTGCATGTAATGAAAACCAGAAAACTAGAAATGGAAGAATTCAGGTAAATTTGATTATACTTGTTATAGTTCTGCTAACATTTACTCAAATAACTATTCATATCTAAGATTTTGATGTCAAAAATAAGATCTATTAGTTACAATTGGTAATTCTTTAGGAAAAAAAGTGATAAAATAGAGCATAGATCATGATATGATAATTAAGTTGAAGTCTTAAACTTTTGATTATGCATATAATGAAGTTGCAACTAGGACAAAGTGAAACAAATGGCATGACAGTAAACAAAAGTGGTAAAACAATAGAGAAAACACAGTGAAATGCTATTCTTATTCAATGAAATCAGCACAAGCATTTAACACATTACAATTATTCAAGTGAATAATTGTAATCATTCAATGAAACAACATTTAGAAGCCTAAAACAACACCCAAACAATTGCACATTAAATAGTGAAGCAAAAGAAAATAATCCCAATGAAATGTCTACCCAAAAGTGTCTCCAATTGGGCCCTTTATTCTCCAGACACACAAGTGAAGAGAACAGACAAAAAATCTATAATTCCTTGCAATGACACTTTAAAACCACGTTTCATCAAACAACTTATCTGCACTATTCATTAATGAAACATGGTAGAGATTAACTCTTCATTCCATAATTACTCGAGTTATAAAGAAAACCTGTACACAAGAGTTCAACAACAAAACATTCAAATAAAAATAGTTATCATTCATAATGTAGAAACATTTTGTCATTTTGAGTATTACAGATAAATAAGTCTTCAGTTTTTTTAGTTGTTCTTGAGTTTTGAACATGGTGTATAGGAAATTGTTTGTGTTGAATCCATTATTCAGTGTAACAGCCGCTCTGCCGCAGCGAGTATCGCATCAAAAAGAAAATAAATATCACTTAGTTTCAACTTTCAGGCACCAAATTGAAAATCAGTACATCATCCTCTTGTAACACACATGAACACAACAGTTAACTCACCTAACAACTACATGTAAATAAACAATGAAACTGAACACAATACCTAATATCAAGATGTAAATAAACAATAAAAATGCAACAGTTAAACATGAACACAATACCTAACTATCCTAATTGAACATGAACAGCAATCAAGTTAGGGTTTTCAATACAAATTGGGGCTTTTCAGTAAGACTCGATTTCAGTAAAAATTGATTTCAGAAAATGAAAAGATATTAAAGGAAGATAACTTACCTTAAGAGATAGCGATCATCACGGTGGAGCGAAGCAGGGATGCGGAGGGTTCGGACAAGAAGAAGGAGCGAAGCGAAGCAGCTCGAACTTGGGATGCGGAGGAACGAGACGGGCTTTGGGATGCGGAGGAGCTTAGGGCTTAGGGCTCATACGATTCGGACAAGAAGAAGGGAGGGAAGAAGGGCTCTCATACGATTGGACAAGAAGAAGGGAGGGAAGAAGGCGATTCGGACAAGAAGAAGGGGTTAGGGCTCATACGATTTCTGGGTTTACCTTGTACAATTTCTGGGTATTGAGAAATTTCTGGGTATTGAGAAATTTCTGGGTTCTGGAAGCATTTAGAAGGCAGCCTATGTTAACTTGATAAAATTAATTTAGTATCAGTTGGGGACCTTTTTTAAAAAATTAAACAGAAATTTTTTATAAAAAATAGACATTACCCACGGATAAGCCGTAGGAAAAATAATACGAAAATTTTTGGCAAAATTTAAGTTAGGATTGTATTTTTTTTTACACAAACCCCTCCGTTTCTTCTAGATCCGAACCTCATTTCTCGAAGAGACAGAAGGGAAAGTTGCTCACCACCACGCTACGGTGCTAGTGAACTAATTTGGAAGCGGCGTTGCGAGCGGAAAATTTACCGGAATTACTCGCGGTACCGGAAACGCGCGTTAAAGCTAACGTTGAGGTAAGGGCTCCTTCCAAACTTCTAGTTTGCATTAGGGACTTATCTGTGGTTGTGTGGGAAGGAATTTGTTAGGGTTTAATGTATCGATTTGGGGAAAAACGAAACTAATGCGTTATGGGTAAAACCTTAGAGTTAGGTTTTGTTTATATTGATGAATGGTTCGTGGTAAATGAATTTGAAGTCATTGTGTAAGATTTTGGGTAAATGAAACTTGTGTGTTTTGAGTAGTGGATTGTGTCGATTTGTGTTCGTTGTTTTTGACATGCTCTTAATTGATATTGATGAAATTTGATATGTGTATGGTTGGATTTGTGAATAAATGAATTGATATGTTTTGATGTGAGAATTTGTTGAGTTTGTGTTGTGTGAAATTTGAAAACCATTAAGTTAAATGAGTATTAAGAATGGGGAATCTCTTAATGTCTCGGTTACTTAATATTTTGTTTTGAAAATCGTTTAAGTTAACTGGGCGTTAAGAATGGGGAATCTCTTAATGTCTCGGTTACTTAATATTTTGTTTTAAAGAAAAATCGTTTAAGTTAACTGGGCGTTAAGAATGGGGAATCTCTTAATGTCTCGGTTACTTAATATTTTGTTTTAAAGAAAAATCGTTTAAGTTAACTGGGCGTTGAGAATGGGGAATCTCTTAATGTCTCGGTTACTTAATATTTTGTTTTGAAAATCGTTTAAGTTAACTGGGCGTTGAGAATGGGGAATCTCTTAATGTCTCGTTTACTTAATGTGCGTTTGTTTGTGAAAAATCGTTTAAGTTAACTGGGCGTTAAGAATGGGGAATCTCTTAATGTCTCGGTTACTTAATATTTTGTTTTGAAAATCGTTTAAGTTAACTGGGCGTTAAGAATGGGGAATCTCTTAATGTCTCGGTTACTTAATATTTTGTTTTAAAGAAAAATCGTTTAAGTTAACTGGGCGTTAAGAATGGGGAATCTCTTAATGTCTCGGTTACTTAATATTTTGTTTTGAAAACCGTTTAAGTTAACTGGACGTTAAGGAGGGGGAACCTCTTAATGTCTCGGTTACTTAATATTTTGTTTTGAAAACCGTTTAAGTTAACTGGGCGTTAAGAATGGGGAATCTCTTAATGTCTCGGTTACTTAATATTTTGTTTTGAAAATCGTTTAAGTTAACTGGGCGTTAAGAATGGGGAATCTCTTAATGTCTCGGTTACTTAATATTTTGTTTTGAAAATCGTTTAAGTTAACTGGGCGTTAAGAATGGGGAATCTCTTAATGTCTCGGTTACTTAATATTTTGTTTTAAAGAAAAATCGTTTAAGTTAACTGGGCGTTAAGAATGGGGAATCTCTTAATGTCTCGGTTACTTATTATTTTGTTTGGAAAATTGTTTAAGTTAACTGGGCGTTGAGAATGGGGAATCTCTTAATGTCTCGGTTACTTAATGTTCGTTTTTGAAAATCGTTTCAGTAAATGAGTATTAAGAATGGGGAATCTCTTAATGTCTTGTTTACTCGTGTATGTTTTGGTAAGTTGTGCTGACCCGGGATAGGTGGCACCTCGGTAAACAGTACGGACCCGTGATAGGTAGTACGTTTACGACTTACGTTCCTGCGGGAATTGCGTTTGTCCGTGAGAGACTGCGCAGGGGTTTGTCCGTGAGAGACTACGCCCTGGTTTAAGTTAGATGAGAATTAAGAATGGGGAATCTCTTAATGTCTCGTTTACTCGTGTATGTTTTGGTAAGTTGTGCTGACCCGGGATAGGTGGCACCTCGGTAAACAGTACGGACCCGTGATAGGTAGTACGTTTACGACTTACGTTCCTGCGGGAATTGCGTTTGTCCGTGAGAGACTGCGCAGGGGTTTGTCCGTGAGAGATTACGCCCTGGTTTAAGTTAGATGAGAATTAAGAATGGGGAATCTCTTAATGTCTCGTTTACTCGTGTATGTTTTGGTAAGTTGTGCTGACCCGGGATAGGTGGCACCTCGGTAAACGGTACGGACCCGTGATAGGTAGTACGTTTACGACTTACGTTCCTGAGGGAATTGTGTTTGTCCGCGAGAGACTACACCCTGTTGATTTGTGAACTGTTGGTTCATTTTGTTTGTGTAGTAATGTGTTATAAATGTTAAGTGTTATGTGTTGGAATTTGGTGATAACATGTTTGATTGCAATACCATTTCGAAATCCATGATGTCGTAGTAATTGTGTTATCAGTGTTAAGTGTTAAGAATTGGGATTATGTATGAATGTGATTGAGTTAGTTTATGAATTTTTGAAAGAATACACAGGTAAATCGATTTCCCAATCGATTGGATAGTAAACAGGAACTTGGCCAAATGGACAAAATCGATTAGCCAATCGATTTTGTAATCAGTTTTTCGAAAATCATTTACGAAATCGATTACCCAATCGATTGGGCCTAAGTCAGGGACTCATCCATATTCGACCAAATCGATTTGGAAATCGATTGGCCATTAAGTCAGGGGCTCAGCTACCCTGTCAATCGATTGCCCAATTCACTTTCCCTTACAGACATTTCGGTGTTTCAGCTACACGATGTTCTACTTGTGGTAGGTTTCACTTCGGGAATTGTTCTAGAGATGGTAATGCGAATGTGTGCTACCAATGTGGCCAAATAGGTCACATCAGAAGGGATTGTCCTGTAGATACGACACATCCGTCCTCTAGTTATGCATCAGCACCAACAACTTTGACATCTTCTCAATCTCATTATGCACCTGTGCGTCAAGGTGGAAATTATTATGTCAGAGGTTCAGGAACATCTCATCATGGAGGTACAGGATTTGGTGGTAGAGGTCAGATACCAGCAGGAAAAGGTCAGGCTCGAGTGTTTGCTTTGACTCGTTAGGATGCTCAGACATCCAATGCAGTAGTTATAGGTATACATTCTAAATGTTTTAGAGATACTCATGTTTTATTTGATCCTGGAGCTACACATTCTTTTGTATCCTCGTGAATTGCTACTCGACTTGGTAAATGTTCATCTTCGTTAGAAGAGCCTTTAGTTGTAGCTACACCTGTTGGAGGAAATTTGTTTGCTAAGTCGATGTATCGTTCTTGTGATATAACTATTGATGGCAAGGTGTTGCCAGTAGATTTAGTAGTTATTGACTTGGTGGATTTTGATGTGATTTTGGGTATGGATTGGTTTGCTTTGCATCATGCCACTTTGGATTGTCATAACAAAGTGGTGAAATTTGAGATACCAGGACAATCAGTCTTCTCATTTCAAGGAGCACGCTGTTGGGTACCACATAACCAAATCTCAGCCTTGGTAGCTAGCAAGTTAATGAGAAGAGGTTGTCAAGCGTACTTAGCCTTGGTAAGGGATACACAAGTTGTTGAGGAGGAATTGGAGAAAATTGCAATAGCATGTGAATTTCCAGGTGTTTTTCCTGACGAACTTCCTGGGTTACCACCTGATAGGGAGATTGAATTCTCTATAGACTTAGTTCCAAACACTCATCCTATATTCATACCTCCTTATCGTATGGCCCCAACAGAACTTAAGGAGTTAAGGGAGCAACTTCAAGATCTTCTTGATAAGGGTTTTATTCGTCCAAGTTCTTCTCCTTAGGGAGCACCGGTATTATTTGTAAAGAAGAAAGATGGATCTATGCGGTTGTATGTAAACTATAGGCAGTTAAATAAAGTAATTGTAAAGAATAAATATCCTTTGCCACACATTGATGAGTTGTTTGACCAACTTCAAGGAGCTCAATGTTTTTCAAAGATTGATTTGCGGTCAGGGTATCACGAGTTGAAGATTAAAAGGGATGACATAATGAAGACAACTTTCCGTACGCGTTATGGGCATTATGAATTTCTGGTTAAGCCCTTTGGGCTTACTAATGCCCCAGCAGCTTTTATGGATTTGATGAATTGCGTTTTTAAACCATTCTTGGATCAATTCGTGAGTGTGTTTATTGATGACATCCTTGTTTATTCCAAGAGTAAAGAAGAACACGAGTGACATTTAAGGTTGGTTTTGCAAACCTTAAGAGATAAACAATTATATGCCAAATTCTAAAAATGTCAATTTTGGCTGGATAATATGGCATTTTTAGGTCATGTTGTGTCTAAGAATGGAATAAGTGTTGATCCAAGTAAGGTGAAAGCAGTCCAGAATTGGCCCAGACCTACCACAGTGAAGGAGATTCAGAGTTTGCTTGGTTTAGCCAGTTATTATCGATGTTTTGTGAAGGATTTCTCAAAGATTGCATCTCCGTTGACTAGGTTGACCCAGAAGAAAATTGAGTTCCGATGGACTGATGCATGTGAGGAAAGCTTTCAAAAATTGGAGTACTTGACGTCAGCACCTATTTTGGCATTACCTATAGGTGGTGAAAGTTATGCAGTTTATTGTGATGCTTCTAGAGTTGGTCTTGGTTGTGTACTTATGCCACACATGATTTGGAAATGGCTGCTGTTATTTTTGCTCTTGAGATTTGGAGGCACTATCTATATGGTGAAACTTGTGAGATTTATACCGACCATAAAAGTCTTAAGTATATCTTTCAGCAGTAAGACTTAACTTTAAGACAAAGAAGATGGATGGAACTCTTGAAAGATTATGATTGCACAATCTTATACCATCCAGGGAAGGCAAATGTTGTTGCAGATGCTTTGAGTAGGAAATCCACGGGCAGTCTCGCTCATATAGCAGAAGTAAAGAGGCCAACAGTTAAAGAATTTCAAGAAGTTGTGGAAAGTGGAATTCAATTGGAACTTGGTCATTTGAGGTTATTTTTAGCCCACGTACAAATTCGTCCAACCATAGTTGATGATATCAAGGAAGCTCAAAGTCAAGACCCATACCTGGTGAATATGGTAAATAATGTTCAGAATGGTAAAATTTCAGACTTTTCAGTTGATTCTGATGGTGTGCTGAGGTTGAAGGCTCGACTATGTGTCCCAAATGTTGGTGGCTTAAGGAGAAAAAATTTAGAGGATGCTCATCATTCTTCTTATACTATTCACCCAGGTTCTAATAAGATGTATCAAGACTTGAGAGAATTGTATTGGTGGGAAGGGATGAAGAGAGACGTAGCAAATTTTGTCCTAGGTGCTTAGTGTTCACAAGTAAAGGCTGAGCACCAAAAGTCTGCGGGTTTACTTCAACCTGTTGAAATACTTGAATGGAAGTGGGGGAAGGCATCACTATGGATTTTATCACAGGATTACCACAAACCCAAAGGGGTTATGACTCGGTGTGGGTGATTATAGACTGGTTGACCAAATCTGCACACTTTTTGCCAGTGAAGACTACTTATACTGCATCTCAATATGCTAAACTTTATTTAGATAAAATTGTCTCTTTGCATGGTGTACCAGTGTCTATTATTTCTGATTGTGGGGCTCAATTTACTGCTCAATTTTGGAAGTCATTCCAAACTTCATTAGGAACTCGTTTGAAGCTTAGCACCGCTTTTCATCCTCAAACAGATGGTCAATCTGAAAGGACTATACAAATATTGGAAGATATGCTCTGTGCTTGTGTTATGGATCTTGGGGGTAGTTGGGATCAACATTTGCCCTTGGTGGAATTTGCATACAATAATAGTTACCAATCTAGTATTCAGATGGCTCCGTTTGAGGCTTTGTACGGAAGACGGTGTAGGTTTCCGATAGGGTGGTTTGAAGTTGGTGAAGCTAAACTAGTCGGTCCAGAATTGGTTCAAGATGCTATTGAAAAGGTTAAATTGATTCAGGATCGCTTAGTGACAGCTCAGAGTAGACAAAAATCTTATTCTGATAAGAGGCGTCATCCCTTAGAGTTTTCAGTGGGAGAACATGTATTCTTACGAGTTTCACCAATGAAAGGAGTGTTGCGGTTTGGTAAAAAGGGGAAACTAAGTCCAAGGTTCATTGGACCATTTGAAGTTTTAGAGAGAGTCAGACCAGTAGCGTATCGCTTGGCACTTCCACTGGATCTCTCATGAGTTCATCCAGTTTTTCATATTTCGGTGCTTCGGAAGTATCTTCATGACCCTTCTCATGTGATTAATCATGAAGATGTATAGTTAGATGAAAGTCTATCATACGTTGAACATCCAAAAGCTATATTAGATCACCAAGTGAGACGTTTACGCTCAAAGGATATCGTTTCAGTAAAAGTCTTTTGACGTGGTCCATCCGATGAAGAAACTACTTGGGAACCCGAAGAAGTCATCCGTGCAAAGTACCCACACTTATGTTGAAACTCAAGGTTAGTGGTATTTATTAAATAAATAAAAATTCAAATAAATTCGAGAACGAATTTTTATAAGGGGAGGAAATTGACACACCCTTGTCATTGCTTTTTTTTTTTTAAATAAAAAATAAAAAATATTATTATAATAATAATTAATTAAAACCAACTCCACTACATTTTCTTTTCCACCTCACCTCATTTTTCTCTAATTCATTTTCCCTTTCTTCTCTCTCTCTCTCCCTCTCAGCTGAACCCTCTCCCCCATTTTTGTTGTTATTTTTTTTTTCTTTCTCTCCTTCTCTTTGATTTTTCTCACTCTAATACTCAAACCCTCAACCATTAAAAAATAAATTTAACATCCTCACAAGCATAATTTCTCATACTTCTACAGATGCTCTTGGTTAGGATTTTTGAGTTAGGGTTTGTGCTCTAGAGAAAAGGGTACCCATCTCATGAGAGTTGTTGATTGAAACACTTTGAGGTAAATACACAACTCTAATCCTAGAATGAATTCATAGAAAATGTAGTTTTGTTTAAAAAACTCATTTTTGTGCTTAGAGTATATTAAACCGATTTCTATGGTTTCCTAGAGTTAGCTAAACTTTAGAATAATTTTTCTAAAGTCTTGGAAATATTTTTGATACTCAGATTTGTCAGCTGAGATCCTGCCGGCTACTCTGAGAGTTGTTGGAGAGCAAACTTAGACGATTCTCCATAGCAGTGAGTTGACGACGATCATCGTCATATATTTTTATAATGCTATTATTATTATTATTATTATTATTATTATTATTATTATTATTATTATTATTATTATTATTATTATTATTATTATTATTATTATTTTACTTGTTTTCTATATTGAAGTATTTATTGAAAATTTGGGAAACACAACCTTTGAATTTTATTTCGATTTCGTTAATTATTTAATTTAATGGTTGTTGTTATATAATATGTTATTAGTTTGATTTACAAATGAGTTAAAGTATTTAAATATTGAATTGTTATGCGATTGAATATGTTTTCCATGAATTAAGATGAAATGATTTTAATACGTGTTTTGGGAAATCGTTGTTATAATTATTAAATCGTTAACTGTGTTAGGTGCACCTAGTTACCTCATTTTGATTAGGGAGAGTTACCCGTTAGATGGAGTCGCCCATATGAGAAATGTCATCCGTAGGAGGAGAGGGCTATCAACACGATGTAAGCTCCCTAATTGATATGTGATGATGTGTTATAGGATTGATAGGAAAGAACTATCTGTTAGAAGGAGCCACCCCTAAGGGAAATGCCACCCTTAGGAGGAAAGGGCTATCAATGAGATAAAGCCGCCTCTTGATTCTAAAAAAAATTGTATTTTTACTTGATGATTTTTTATGATGATTTTAAGGTTGTTCATTTTGATTGCGATTCGTGCCTTTTTGTGTTTCCTTTCTAATTGATGGTAGTTGTTGTCTCCTCACTAAGTCTTTGTGACTTACCCCTTTATGTTGTTTATTTTTTTCAGATTCGCAGACAGCTGAGTAGCAAGCTGTTAGTAGGTTTAAGTCTCGACTATATTTCTTTTTGGTAGACCTCTTTGATCGAGGACCATTTTTTTTGTAAAATATGTCGAGTCTAATGTAATTTGCAGCTATTTTGGAGTATAGAAATTCTATTTTTTTTTGGAAGTGTATTAAGAAATTAGGTTATGTTATTTGAAGTATGACTTAATTGGAAGTTGAACAGGGATTCTATAAATTTGGAAATGTTGAATTTAAAGAGGATACTCTGTTGAAATTTCAAGTAAAAAGTATATATATATATTTTTGAAATGGTTAGAGAACAGTTTAGTTGTTTAATTGTTAAGATAGTTGATTGGCTTGCCAGGCTAGGAGTATAGCTTGTGCGCCAGGCACGACATTTAAATTTCGGGTCGTGACAAAGTTGGTATCAGAGCTCGGTCGTAGGTCCTAATAGCTGCAAACATAGGGCGATGTTAAATATAAATTTATTTTATATTTATAACAATAAATATAAATTTGTAATTTATATAAATAATTTGATAAAATCAACATTATTTATGTGAAATGGTTAATTACAAAGATCATTTAAATAAAATGGAAAGTAATGAATTTTGTGGATGTAATAAATTCTTTAATTGTTTTTATTTTTTATGATTTGATGCGACTGATTGAAACTTTTGAGTAAGTAGTGGTAATTGAATTTCAATGTGTTTTTCTTAAGACAACAAATGATGTTTGTTGACTTTTACTAAAATGTAAAATTGAGTTGTTAAGTAAGTGGAGCTAGCTACTATGCTAAGAGAATCAAAGTTAGAAAAGAAATAAAGCAATTGAATGATGTTTCGTGGGATTGGATGGAGCATGGGCCTTAAAACTTGTGTGTTCTTCTTTATTGTTATGGGCAGAGCAATTATTATAAATGATAAAACTTTTTCCTCATTGTGGAAACACAATGTCTCATTTTAAATACGACAAATTAAAGTTAATGTCGATATGTGATCAGAGCTTACTTAGTTTAGATTAATTTTAGTCCTACATTGTTGAAAAAATAAAATAAATAGTTTACCATTCATTAAAGCCTATACAAACTATAAACTATGAAAGAGACTAAAGAAGTGCAAAACAGAGAGAATAAATTACTTTAGATGTATATTTGATTGGATGGTTGAAATTCATTCATTTTTTAAACACAAAAAAGTCAAAGTTTATGTCACTCACAGAGTCGCAGGTTGCTATTATATATCCCAAGATATAAAATCGATTTTTTTTAAGTAGTATAGTAATAAAATCACGTGATGTGTCATATTCAATAGATATTTATATTAATATTTTTTTTTTTACTTTGATTTTTAGTAACAGAGTCAACTACATAAATTTTCAATTGAGATAAGTATTAAAGAATCTAATGCGTAAAGTTGATAAATCAACAAGTTACAATTGGAGGTCATAAGAGACAAACAAATTTACGAATCCAACGTATGAAATTTATAAAGCAACTAGTCACAATTTGATCATTGAAGCCAAATAAATTTACAGGTAGCTTTGAAAAATTGAGATAAATTGATAAAATTACATGTTTGGCGAGCAAAGAACAATAGCTGCCACCAAAAAATTAAATAACCATATACTTTTAATGTTTTCAATATTTTGTTTAATATAAAAAGATATATAAAAGAAAAGAAAGAAAAAGAAAAAGAGATAATGAGTGGAAAGTGATATAATATTTTGTTTAGTTTATTATGAGATAAAGAAAAGAATGAAAATAAATAGAGAAGTGTATTTGTAAATGACATAATTATCTTTTAATAGAATAATATATAATAAAAAATATATAAAAATTTGTTTTCTTAAAATTCAAAATAAATAAAAATATTACAGATAAAAAACGAGAATAAGAATGTAAAAATATTGATTGGAAATAAAAATATGATATAAATCCTAATCATATTAATAAATTACAAATATTTATTTTATAAACAAAATAATATAAGGAAAATATTAATATGTATCTTTAATACCCTTTACTATACACAAGATATAAATTTTATATTAAAAATTATATTTATTTTTAAAAGAAAAATTATACATTCTACTTTTTAAAATATAATTACTATTTTAAAGATCTTTAAATATATCTTTAAGGTATATAAAATATATATTAATATGACCCATAGAATAAAGCCAAAGTAATGCAAACGAAAAAATATTTTTTGTTCACCGGCTAAAAACAGAAAACTAATGTCATCCAATTCCAAAGGGTGGAACTAGTTATTCAAGAAAGAAATTAAAATGTTGAGCCACTCTAGATCATTTGGCAGAAAATATTTATTTAGTCACATGATTAGCGTCAGTCAATGTAACTCATGTAAATTTAATTATCAATATTTACTCTTTAAAGCTTGACTCACCTCACATCATATTAGATCAAAAAATAAAACATTTTATCACATGCATCAATTATTTACAAATTGATACTACCACATTTAGTATATGAAAGTTAAAGTTTTGTCCATCTTGGTAGAGTTGTCATGTGTCTATGACCGTTGATGTAATAATTCAAGGAAGACCAACTATATAAAAAGTCGTACAAGGACGATTATATGGAATCAAAAAGACGTAAGCCTATAAAGATATGATGTAACTAGTTGTACTACCTATCAGAATTGCAATCAATTTTATGGAATTTCACGTTACAATAGAATACTAAGGCAAAAGTGGTTTTTTTTTCCTCTATCTCAAAATATGTTTTATTTACAAAAAAAAAAAAATTTGTTTCAAAATAAATGTTACGTTTGATTTATAATACAACTTTAATTGATGTTTTTCTAATTGTATTTTAATAATTGTTGTGTAATATTTTTTAAATATTAAATTTTACTTTATATTTATAACAATAAATATAAATTAATAATTTATATAAATAATTTGATAAAATCAACATTATTTTTGTGAAATGGTTAATTACAAAGATCATTTTAATAAAATGGAAATTATTGAATTTTGTGAATGTAATAAATGCTTTAATTTTTTTTTTTTAATGATTTGATGTGACTGATTGAAATTTTTGAGTAAATAATGGTAATTGAATTTAAATGTGTTTTTCTTAAGGCATTAATGATGTTTGTTGAGTTTTACCAAAATGGAAAATTGAGTTGTTAACTAGTTGGAGCTAGTTACTACGATAAGAGATTTAGAGTTATAAAAGAAATATAGCGATTGAATGATGTTTCCTCTTTATTGTTATGAGCAGAACAATTATTATCAGTGATAAAACTTTTTTCTCATTGTGAAAACACAGTGTCTCATTTTAAATACAACAAATTAAAGTTAATGTCGATATTTGATAAGATCTTACTTAGTTTAGATTAATTTTGTTCCTACATTGTTGAAAAAATTAAATAAATAGTTTACCATTCATTAAAGCCTATACAAACTATAAACTATGAAAGAGACTAAAGAAGTACAAAAAAGAGAGAAGGTAATACTTTAGATGTATATTTGGTTGGATTGTTGAAATTCTTTCATTTTTAAACCGGAAAAAGACAAAGTTTGTGTAACTCATAGAGTCACAGGTTGCTATCATATCCCAAGATCTAAAACCGTTTTTTTTTATTTTTTAAGTATTGATTTTATATAGTACTAATAAGTAGTATAGTAATAAGATAATATGATGTGTCTGATTCAATATATATTTATATTAATATATTTTATTTTTCTACTTTAATCTGCATTAATATTTAGTAACAGGGTCAAGTACATAAATTTTCTATTGAGATAAGTATTAAAGAATCTAATGCATGGAGTTGAACAAGCAACTAGTCACCATTTCAGGTCATAAGAGACAAACAAATTTATGAATCAAATGTATGAAATTGATAAAGAAACTAGTCACAATTTGAAATCATAAAAGACAAATAAATTTACACGTTGCTTTAAAAAATTGAGATAAATTTATAAAATTACAGTTTGGCTAGTAAATAACAATAGCTGCCACCCAAAATGTAGTATATTAATAAGTAGTATAGTAATAAGATAATGTGATGTGTCCAATTCAATAAATATTTATATGTATTAATATATTTTATTTTTCTACTTTAATCTACATTAATATTTAGTAATAGAGTCAAGTAGATAAATTTTCTATTGAGATAAGTATTAAAGAATCTAATGCATGGAGTTGATCAAGCAACTAGTCATCATTTCAGGTCATAAGAGACAAATTTTTTTATAAATCCAATCTATGAAATTGATAAAGAAGCTAGTCACAATTTGAGATCATAAAAGACAAATAAATTTACATGTTGCTTTGAAAAATTGAGATAAATTTATAAAATTACATGTTTGGCTAGTAAATAACAATAGCTGCCACCCAAAAATTAAATAACCTTATTAATTTTATTTTTTTTCAATGTTTTGTTTAATATAAAAGAAAGATAAAGGAAAAGATAGAAGAAGAAAAAGAGATAATAAGTGGAAAGTGATATAATAGTTTGTTTAGTTTAGTTTGACATAAAGAAAAGAAAGAAAATAAAGAAAAGAAAGAAAAGAAATAGAGAAGTGTATTAATTTGTAAATGACATAAATATCTTTTAATAGAACAATATATAATAAAAAATATATAAAAAATATGTTTCCTTAAAATTAAAAAGAAATATAAATATTATAGATAAAAAAATAGAATAAGAAAGTAAAAATAATGACTGGAAATAAAAATATGATATAAATACTAATCATATTAATAAATTACAAATATTTAATTTAAAAACAAAATAAAATAAGGAAAATATGAATATGTATCTTTAAGACACCTTACTATACTCAAGATAGAAATTCTATATTAAAAATTGTATTTATTTTTAAAAGAAAAATTATACAATCTACTTTTTAAAATACAATTATTATTTTAAAGATCTTTAAATATATCTTTAAGGTATATAGAATATAAATTAATATGGCCCATAGAATAATGCCAAAGTAATGCAAACAAAAAAATATTTTTTGTTCACCGGCTAAAAATAGAAAACTAATGTCATCCGATTCCAGAGGGTGGAATTAGTTATTCAAGAAAGAAAATAAAATGTTGAGCCATTCTAAATCATTATGTAGAAAATGTTGATTTAGCCATGTGATCAGTATTAGTCAATGTAACCCATGTAAATTTAATTATCACCATTTACTCGTTAAACCTCGACTCACCTCGCATCATATTAGATCAAAAAATAAAACATTTAATTCATGCACAAAACTCAATTATTTAAAAATTGATAGGGAAGTAAATGTTTTGTCCATCTTGGTAGAGTTGTGAGTACTGTCACGTATGTATGACCGTTGATGTAATAATTCAAGGAAGATCAACTAGATGAAAAGTCGTACAAGGATGATTAGATGGAATTGAAAAGACATAAACCTGTAAAAACATATGATGTAACTAGTTGTATTATCTATCAAAATTGCATTCAATTTTATTGGATTTCACGTTACAAAAGAATACTAAGGCAAAAGTGGTTTTTTTTTTCTCTATCTCAAAATATGTTATATTTACAAAAAATATTTGTTTCAGGATTTATAATACAACTTTAATTGATTATTTTCTAATTGCATTTTAATAATTGTTGTGTACATATTTTTAAAATATTAAATTTTAATTTATATTTATAATAATAGATATAAATAATTTTATAAAATCAGCATTAGTTATGTGAAATGGTTAATTACAAAGATCACTTTAATAAAATGGAAATTATTGAATTTTGTGAATGTAATAAATGCTTTAATTTTATTTATTTATGATTTGATGTGATTGATTGAAACTTTTGAGTAAATAGTGGTAATTGAATTTAAATGTGTATTTCTTAAGGCAGCAATTGATGTTTGTTGACCTTTACTAAAATGGAAAATTGAGGTGTTAACTAGTTGGAGCTAGTTACTATGATAAGAGATTTAGAGTTATAAAAGAAATAAAGCAGTTGAATGATGTTTCGTGGGATTAGATGGAGCATGGGCCTGAAAACTTGCGTGTTCCTCTTTATTGTTATGAGCAGAGCAATTATTATCAGTGATAAAACTTTTTCCTCATCGTGAAAACACAGTGTCTCATTTTAAATACAACAAATTAAAGTTAATGTCGATATGTGATAAGATCTTACTTAGTTTAGATTAATTTTAGTCCTACATTGTTGAAAAAATTAAATAAATAGTTTACCATTCATTAAAGCCTATACAAATTATAAACTATGAAAGAGACTAAAGAAGTGCAAAAAAGAGAGAATGTAATTACTTTAGATGTATATTTGGTTGGATGGTTGAAATTCTTTCATTTTTAAACCGGAATAAAACAAAGTTTATGTAACTCATAGAGTCAGAGGTTGCTATCATATAATGCAAGATCTAAAACCGTTTTCTATTTTTATTTTTAAGTATTGATTTTATGTAGTACTAATAAGAAGTATAGTAATAAAATTATATGATGTGTCTGATTCAATAAATATTTATATTAATATATTTTATTTTTCTACTTTGATCTACATTAATATTTAGTAACATGAAGTACATAAATTTTCTATTGAGATAAGTATTAAAGAATCTAATGCATGAAGTTGATCAAACAACTAGTCACCGTTTCACGTCATAAGAGATAAACAAGTTTATGAATCCAATGTATGAAATTGATAAAACAACTAGTCACAATTTGAGATCATAAAAGACAAATAAGTTTACATATTGCTTTGAAAAATTGAGATAAATTTATAAAATTATATATTTGGCTAGTAAATAACAATAGCTGCCACCCAAAAATTAAATAACCATATTAATTTTAATTTTTTCAATATTTTGTTTAATATAAAAGAAAGATAAAGAAAAAGAAAGAAGAAGAAAAATAGATAATAAGTGAAAAGTGATATAATAGTTTGTTTAGTTTAGTTTGACATAAAGAAAAGAATGAAAAGAAATAGAGAAGTGTATTTGTAAATGACATAATTATATCTTTTAATAGAACAATATATAATAAAGAATATAAAAAATATGTTTCCTTAAAATTAAAAATAAATAAAAGTATTACAGATAAAAAAAAGAGAATAAGAATGTAAAATTGTTGATTGGAAATAAAAATATGATATAAATACTAATCATATTAATAAATTACAAATATTTATTTTATAAACAAAATAAAATAAGAAAAATATTAATATGTATCTTTAAGACACATTACTATACTCAAGATAGAAATTTATATTAAAAATTGTATTTATTTTTAAATGAAAAATTATACATTCTACTTTTTAAAATATAATTATTATTTTAAAGATCTTTAAATATATCTTGAAGGTATATAAAATATATATAAATATGACTCATAGAATAATGTCAAAATAATCCAAACGAAAAAAATACTTTTTGTTCACCGGCTAAAAATAGAAAACTATGTCATCCGATTCCAGAGGGTGGAACTAATTATTCAAAAAATAAAATAAAATGTTGAGCCACTCTAAATCATTTTGTAGACAATATTGATTTAGCCACGTGATCAACATCAATCAATGTAACCCATTAAAACTTGACCGTTGATGTAATAATCTAAGGAAGACCAAATAGATGAAAAGTTGTACAAGAACTATATTAAATGGAATCGGAAAGACCTAAGCCTATAAAAGCATATGATGTAACTAGTCGTACTACCTATCAAAATTGCATTCAATTTTATTGGGTTTCACATTACAATTAATATAATATATTGATAAAATTTTCTTATGCAAACAACTATCAATAAAATATAAACACAACAAGCCTATTAAAAGATTCATGCAAAAATTAATGCCATCCATCTGCGCTTTTCTTACAACTGTTCATTTTCTTAGTGTTCATTGTGATTGAATTGGGGTTAATTTGTAAAATAATTGAAGTTTCTAAATTTATAAAATTTACCGATATGGGTGATTATATTTGAATATATTAATAAAATTTACCGATATGGGTGATAAAATATTTTATAACAGTAGTATTTAGATATAACTAAGAGATGAAATGAGATTCCTGAGAGTCTTTTAAAAATTACTTTAGTTTCTTTATATCATAGCCATTCTTTATTTGCTGGTTACCGTGAAATTATTTTAGTTATCTAATTTTTTGGGTGATGGTTTTTGTTTTAATTATTATTATTACTATTGGGAGTATTTTATTGTTTTAGATTCATGACATATTTGTTTTTGAGTGTAATTATAGTGCTCTTAACAAGTGTCACTTGTTACCGTGACATTTATTTTTCTCATTAGAAATAAAATTTACCTTAAGCAATTGGAGTCCTTGTTTAAATTAATAAAAAAAACTTTAGTGTTCATATATAAAATACTTGATAGGTCTAATATTTTTAAATTAAGGATTTGAATTCCTTTCTATACTATTTTTTTTTGTACGAATCTACTAATACTATTAAAATAAAATAAATATAAACTATTTTATTTAATAACCATATAATTCTAAAGTAATCTTTACATTAAATAGCTTGATAGTTATTTGTTCCTGCTATGAGTTTCCTTGTATTGGTCGTAGGTGAAAAATATACTACCAATTCAGTAATCTTTACATTAAATATTTTTGGCAATTTATTGATGCTAGCTCCTTGATAATCTAAAGCATGCTAAATTGCCAAGCAAATTAAGAATACTATCATCGAATGGAATCTACTATCAAGGGCTTTTCAATGGGATCAGATAAAAAAGTGCAATGCAAAAATATTTTTTACAAAATTAACTTTGTTGCACTTTTTTCTATATAGTAAATGTTAAGTTACTTAATTTATTTGTTATAAATTTAAGCTGAGTTTTCTGTAACCTGCCACAACTTTGAGGAACATAGATGACGCGATGACAATGGTAAAGTCACTAAA
Source organism: Cicer arietinum (assembly GCF_000331145.2). Lineage (NCBI taxonomy): Eukaryota > Viridiplantae > Streptophyta > Magnoliopsida > Fabales > Fabaceae > Cicer > Cicer arietinum. The sequence goes on along the minus strand of NC_021160.2, from coordinate 25,618,413 downwards.
GCATAAAATGGCAAACTCCCAAACGATGGTGGTGATGATGACATATTTAGTGGATATCATATTTTTTGGTGATGATGACATTTAGTAGAGTTCATATTTAGTAGGATTTATTTTAATATTTGTAATTTGGTTATATTTTATACTTAATTTACTTAATTATACTTTGTTTTTTTAGGACATGCTTTAATTATCTTTTAGTTTTTTTTTGTAAACATGTTATAAATTTTGTATGAGTATTGAAATTCAACTTTTAATTCAGCAATAGATTTATATAAAATAAACAATTTAAAATTTTAATCTAAATTTTTTTATCAATAGCAGATTTAATGCGGATTTAACAAATTTACTTGTACATTTTTCCTCCGAATTTATCTACACATATTAATTTTATCTGGAGATTATTCGTGGAGTTACATGTTGAAAATTCTGCATTAAATTTACCTACGAAAATAGTTGCAGGAAAATTTCTAGAAAAATGTCTTCAAGTTGTAATTTCTCACGAAATATTTGTTGCCAATATAGTCAGTTTTTGTGCGGAAATAACAACATATAAATTACATGCAAATTCTAAAATTTTCAGCTAATAATTATCTATGAAGATTTTACGTCGAGTCTCAAATATATAAAAAATTTGTACGTAACTCGTTTTATGCATATTTTAAACTCATATCCACATATAAGGTGGTGGGTGTCCTTTTTGTTTATTAATAATTACATATACATAATAAATAATCTAAATACACGAGAGCTAATCTAACTTATGCTAGCCCTATTATTTCTGATTTCTTATATTTAATTATTTATGGATATATATTGAGGTTTGGAAGTGGTCACGTGGTCCACTATGCTAAGTTGCGATGAACTTTGTATACTTTGATGTTCAGGTGATAATTTTATGCGTTAGGTAGTGGACTGGCTTAATTTTTTGTTTATATTTTATTTCGAATGAATTAATGTAGTGTGGTTAGAGTACTTAAACCACATACTTAACCTTTTTTTTTATTCTAGTGCTAATTTTTTTACCGGATTAATTTAATAAAAGCTTAATATCATAAATCACTAGAAAAATAATTTTATCGTGATCAATTTAAAATAATCAAATGTAGAATTTCACATTTTCAAATTAATATAATACTAAAAAAAATTCTTCATCGTACAATGATGGCAAAACTTTGGATGTGATGTATAGTTGTTTATGGTATCTATAGCGTTGTTGTCCATAATTTTTATTTTTGGTGCAAAGTTGTGGTCAATAGTTATTATGAGGTTTTTGAGGAAGAAAAAATTCTTCATCTTACAATGATGGGAGAACTTTGGATATGATGTATAGTGGTTTATGGTATCTAATATCGTTGTGGTCCATAATTTTTTCTTTTGGTGCAAAGTTGTGGTCCATGAGATTTTTGAGGAAGAAAAAATTCTTCATCTTACAATGATGGGAGAACTTTGGATGTGATGTATAGTAGTTTATGGTATCTATACCGTTGTGGTTCATAATTTTTTCTTTTGGTGCAAGTTGTTGTCCATAGTTATTATGAGGTTTTTGAGGACACATGCAATATATAGTTATATATCATCATGTAGTTGTAAGATAGTAATTAATATGTTGAAGATATACAAAAACGAAATTTCATTTAAAGAATAATACAATCACATGAACAACTCTAAACCAAGAAAGATTTTTGAAATATAAAACAATGTAATACAAAGCATTAACATGATTGCAAGCTCACTAGGCTAAATGGTACTAGATTTTCTTAAGCTTACTATAGGATATAAAGACTCCCAATTATCTTTTTTCTTTTGGAAGAAGGTATGAATTCTAAAATGTGGTACGATAGAAGTGAAAGGGTGTCATTTCAATCATATATTAGAGTTCACTAAAGAATAACACATTTAAAGATGAAAGGTCCATTTATGTTCTAGTATCCTTCATTTTGGAAGTACCCATTATTACTCATCAAAGATCATCCATACTTGCTTTTTCTTAATAAGAAGTACATACGTGCAAACATAAATATAAAATGCACTACACATGTTACTATAAGCACTACGTGAAAAATAAGATTTTACAGCGTTTTTTTTAAAATAATTTACAGCGCTTTTTCAACAACAAAAAAAAACGATGTGGAATCGAGCGCTGTAAAAGATACAACAACGCTTTTTAAAACCAAAAAGCGCTCTAAAACATGTAAATATATTGCGCGCCTGATATGCACATTTTACAGCACTTTTTAAATAAGCGCTGTAAAATATGCACCCAATATATGCATTATTATGCACCTTTTAAAGCGCTTATTGAAAAGAGCGTTGTAAAATGTGCACTATAATGCATATATTGGGTGCACATTTTACAGCGCTTTTTCAAATAAGCGCTGTAAAATGTGCACCCAATATATGCATTATAGTGCATATTTTATAGCGATTTTTCAAAAAAGCACTGTAAAAGGTGTAATTTTTTATAAATACGTTGTAAATTAAATTTTTGAAAAACGCTTTTTAGTTTTTTATGACATTTTTTTAGAAAGCACTGTCTTTTAATTTTTTTTCCAAAATTATTTTAATCAAGAATCAGTTCACAATCAGTTCACACAACAACAAAACATATTCAAATACATATTCGGAATCAGTTCACACAATCAGTACACAAAAACAAAACTATATAACTTTACTTTATATATTAATTTACAACAGAACATTCAGATACATATATATAACTTAATTAACTACATATACATTGGATAGATATTGTACAACAACACATATTCATATACATGTTCATATATTGTGTCATATGAATATACATATAACTAACAGAACACACATAATATAACTAGCTACCATATAATATTCAGATCCCTTGCAACATGCTATTTCTCAGAAAATCAAATAATGTTCATTTCAAGCACATACTAACATCAGTCTTCCTTTAATTCCATTAGATCTTCCTCAGAGTATGTTGGACCGGAATTGTCAAAGTACTATGCAATATAAAAATTGAACATATTAAGTTAGAATCAAATATATAGATAATATATATATATGAAAATCATATAATGAAAATACCGTACCGTTTCTGGAATAATAGTTTTATTCCTGTCAACAATCTCCTTCATGAATCACAATACATAGTACCCACAGTCGATGTTAGTTTGACGAGGGCACTATAAATAAAACATATAAGTCAATAAAATATTTGTGCAATATTGATCGTAAAGGCATATATTTGTAAATGAAAATTTAAAGGCATATATTTCAAACCTTTATTGGAATCCATGTGATGTTATTAGACTTTTGCTTCGACACTGTAGCACCTCTTTGAGCTCGAAAAACTTGTAAAGCACTATCGAATAAATAAATGTGATTATTATAGCATTAACAAACACATTATTTATATATATATGTAAGAAATAAATGAATATTACTTACTTGTCGAACATAGTCTTTATATCGGAGTGATTGTTGTAATTGTCATGCAAAGGATCCAAATAGTATATAACTTTAGAGGTCGCATTGATTGCAAATAGCACCCAATGTGCCCTACAACAACAAAAATTTGGTTAAGCAATTTTGTTTACACAACTAATAAATTAAGATATCATAAATTAAAAAATATATAAATAAATAATATATAATTATGTGCCCTGAATTATATGGTGCAAAGAACAATTTATCCTTCTCTATATTTCCTAATAACATATCTACAATGTAATTCTTTACATTTACTGGATCGAGTTTACACATCGACAACTTATGCGGAGACAAGAATGAGTATCTATTTGACAATTTGCACGTGCACACAACCTTCTCATACAAAAACCTTCAATGAAAATTTCAAACTAGATTAATTACCAATACATTTAATTAATTACCAATAAATAAAATTAAAAGTATTTTTTACCTTATGTACAAGCTGATGACAGTAGCACTCAACTCCTTATGGTTGAGAAGTTCGTATATGTGCTCCTTTTCGATAAATTCTTCGTACTCATCTCCGAATATAGCTTTATTCATGGTTATGATGCGCGAATCGTCGTTGCTGTCCATATTCCTTTTTACTTGGATGTCAAGACACGCCCCGTATTTAGCAAGGCATGGCTGACTTATTTTAGGAGCAGCAGCGACCGATTGTCCCCGATCCAGTTTTCTAGCTGCAACTTTGGCAGCTTTATTATCCTCCAGCTTTTGTAGTTTGCCAACACTATTACCCTCCAATTTTTGAGGTTTTCCGGCTTTATTTTGCTGTGTGGGTGGTTTATTTGATTGAATCTGAAAAAATGAGGTTAAATGTTAGTTTATTGAATCTGAAAAAATGACAAACCTTAGGGAATAAATGTGACAAACCTTTTCGGGCGATATAATTGATTCGTTTATGGGAATCTTTTTATCATTCCCTTTAGGCTTTTTCAGCATCTAAATATAAATGTGAAATGAAAGTTAGGAGCAGAAAAAAAATCAACAATTAAATATACATATCAATTAAACATACATTTCAATTAATTAAATATACCTTGTCGAAGGCAACAAGATGTGTGGGCCATGCCACGTAACTACCAATTGTTTCGCCCAAAAACTTCATATCTCCATCGTTGTCCGGTATCGGCAACAGTGCAGTTGGTTCCAAAGCAATAATTGGTGATACTTTGACATGGCCCGCAGGGATTGGTGTGTTGTGCAATACTTCTCCCGAAGTATTGTACAATTTTCCCTTTCCGAACTTTCGATGAGTAGGGGAGGATAAGTACAACACGCATGGAGTGACACCCTAAATCAATGGTTAAAACATAAGTATGGTTAATATATAAGTATATTTAATACATAAGTAATTACATAAGTAAGTAATTAATTACCTCGAGAAGACTTTTGAGACTGATGTTGCAACTCGCGTTTTCACTCTCCATTTTTATTTCACGTTGGAGCTGATCCGGGAGTTGCTTGTCTTTTTTCGTCTTCACCAAAAGTGCCACTTGCTCTGTAAGGAGTTTGAGCTTCTCCAATACTTCCTCATTGGATGGATTTTGGCGCTTCTATTGGGAAAAATAGTTTTTAGGAGTTACGCCAAATCCTTTCCCCCTAACCCGACCGGAATACTCAGGAACATTAAACACTTTACCTAGAATGTCCCTGCAACTAGCTTTGTTGCCCTCTTGATTTTCAGAACTTTGTTCGATAGTCTCCTAAAATACATGTAAGATTAAAAAGATAAGTTCAATATCATTTTTAAAATACAATATTAAAAAATATTCAAGTGATAAAATACAATACTAAAAAAAATTAAAGTGATAATATACTTACACAAAGCTCTATTACTTTTTGGATATTTTCATTGTCAACCACTCCATCCTTATTTACATGAGCTTCCTTCCACAATATATGACGACCCAACGATTGATCGGATTGAGTGTCTTGTCGCTATCCGTTAAGATCATAAGCAAAATATTAGTTAGAAACTATAGTTTATAATACAAATTACTTCATTTTATAAAATTGATGTTTAGTTACTTACAAGTTTTTGCTCAAGACGTGCATATCACATACATGATTTTTTGTATGGGTGCATCGGATTTCTTGCCCTTTCGCGATTTGCCTTACTTATATTCTATATAAAAAAAATAGCAATCGTGTAAAAATTTAAAATATGAATAATAAAACACAAATGCTAATAAATTAATCACTTACGACAAACGCGGGGTCCGAACGTTTGGATACAAATGCACTCCATTCATCATTTGATATATAATGTTTATATATTCTTGGAGCTTCAACATTCGTATTTCCTTCTCTATCTTTTAGATAGAAATTAGAGAGGTGAGATCTAAATCCCCGGTGGATTTTCCCAGCAACTCTCAATACGTAACTCTTTCTCCCATCATCAAGAACAAAAGAAGTCTACAAGCGAAATAAAGATATAGTTTGAGTAAAGTATTTCAATGGAAAAAATTATAAATGACAAAAGAGTGGATCAAAAAAGTTACCTGTATATCATTCCACAATATATTTTTGGCATCCTTCAACGCCTTATCTCTCCAGTCATCGATTGTAATGGGGATATTTTGACGAACAACAGCCCCAATGTAACTTACAAACATGGAGTTGTTGGGGTCGATTGGCTGACCACTTTCATTCCATCCAACCTAATAAACTCATATAGTAAGTACATGCTTTCAGAAAAGATAAAAAAAAAACAGCAAACAGAGTATAGTATACCTCAAATTTAATGCCATTGCTCCTTGCTTTAATGACCTTTTGCATTATAGTTGCACCACATTTGACTTCATTTTCGTAAGTCTTAGTGTTGACAACTTCTTCATTTTGACATTCTAAATCTTTGGTGGTATCCATTTATCTACAACAAGTTCAACAAGGAGTTAAGTATAACTTCAACAAGCTCAACATGCAGTATTCTAAGTACATATCAGTATATCTTAAACAAGCTCAACATGCATTTTAGTGATAACAAAAAATTAATAACATCAATAGCTGAATAATGAGGGTTCGAAGAAATACGTTAAACAACAGAAATGAGGGTTCGCAGAAAGTTCACAGAAATACGATTCGTAGAAACATGGTTTGAAGAAATACGTAATGAGGGTTACGTATTTCAATGAAAAGATATTGTGTGTAATCGGAGAGATGATCGTGGATGGAAATAAGGTTCGAAATGAGGGAGATGATCGTGGAAATAAGGTTCGTAATGGAAGAGATGATAGGGTTTGCAAAGGAAGAGAAGAACGATGAAGGTTGAGATGATAGTGAAGTTTACGTAATGAAGAGGAAACTGAAGCGGTATACTGTTATATAAAATCCTTTTACAACGCTTTTTTATAAGCCTTTTACAGTGCTTGTTGGAAAAGCGCTCTAAAAGACCTAACCTTTTAAAGCGCTTGTTGTAAACGCGCTCTTAAAGACCTAAGCCTTTTACAGTGCTTTTTCAAATAAGCGCTCTAAAAGGTCTCCTTATTTTATTTTTAAAAGACTCTTTTACAACGCTTGTAGAATAAGCGCTGTAAAAGACCTCTTTTACAACGCTTGTAGAATAAGCGCTGTAAAAGACCTCTTTGTTTTATTATGTTATATGACTGTATTTTTTAAAAGCCTTTTACAACGCTTTTTCAAATAAGCGCTCTAAAAGGCCTCCTTATTTTATTTTTAAAAGGCTATTTTACAGCGCTTGTAGAATACACGTTGTAAAAGACCTCTTTGTTTTCTTATGTTATATGACTGTGTTTTTTAAAGGCCTTTTACAATGCTTTTTCAAATAAGCGCTCTAATAGGTCTCCTTATTTTATTTTTAAAAGGCTCTTTTACAGCGCTTGTAGAGTAAGCGCTGTAAAAGACCTCTTTGTTTTCTTATGTTATATGACTGTGTTTTTTAAAGGCCTTTTACAATGCTTTTTCAAATAAGCGCTCTAATAGGTCTCCTTATTTTATTTTTAAAAGGCTCTTTTACAGCGCTTGTAGAGTAAGCGCTGTAAAAGACCTCTTTGTTTTCTTATGTTATATGACTGTGTTTTTTAAAGGCCTTTTACAATGCTTTTTCAAATAAGCGCTCTAATAGGTCTCCTTATTTTATTTTTAAAAGGCTCTTTTACAGCGCTTGTAGAGTAAGCGCTGTAAAAGACCTCTTTGTTTTCTTATGTTATATGACTGTGTTTTTTAAAGGCCTTTTACAACGCTTTTTCAAATAAGCGCTCTAAAAGGCCTTCTTATTTTATTTTTCAATGGCTCTTTTACAACGCTTATTAATAAGCGTTGTAAAAGACCTCTTTGTTTTCTTATGTTATATGAATGTTTTTTTAAAGGACCTTTTACAACACTTTTTCAAATAAGCGCTCTAAAAGGCCTCCTTATTTTATTTTTTAATGGCTCTTTTACAACGCTTATTCTATAAGCGCTGTAAAAGACCTCTTTGTTTTCTTATGTTATATGACTGTTTTTTTAAAAGACCTTTTAACTTGGTATAAAACAAAGCTTTGTGACCTCCTTAGTTTATATTCAGTTTAGTTCATGTAAATTACCTATATTTGGATTTTTTTTTCAGTTCATGTAAATGACTAGTTTATATTCAATTCAGTTCAAGTAAATTACTAGTTTATACTAAATTACATGAACTTAGTATAAAACACTAAGATCAAGCTAAATATAAGCAGAAAATAAATATAAGCAGAAAATCAAATACATGGCTGCTTATATAAAACAATTAAACATGTTCAAACAAATAAATTACATGAACTCAATTCAAATTACATGGCTTATATAAAACAATTAAACATGTACATTAAGATGCCCTTCTTCTTTTCCTGGTGGGATTTACATTTGTTTGTCCATTATTAACGATACGAAACGATGGATTAATCCAAATTCCCTCATCATGATCATCTCTAAGATATAAACCATCATTAGTTGAATCAACTTCATGTGGTTGTGATGTTGCAAATAAAAGATCATTACCAACATCTTAATCATTATTGTTGTCATCACTTATTTTATTGGTCGATAGGACAACATACCATTTATCATCAGCAGGATCAGCGACATAAAACACTTGTTGAGCTTGCGACGCTAAAATAAAAGGCTCGTCTTTGTATCTCACCCTATTAAAATCGACAAGCAAGAACCCTGACTCATCAATCCGAACGCCATTATTATTATCGACCCACTTGCAACCAAATATGGGAACACGAAACATTGTGTAGTCTAACTCCCATATGCGCTCGATAACCCTAAAATATGATAGATTTGCATATATTGGGTTTTTGTCTTTTGCACTTGAGACATGCATCGCTTCAGCTACGAGAGTGACTCCACTATTTTGCATAGTGGTCTGATCTTCTTTTTCTTTAATATAAAATGTGTAGCCGTTAATAACATAACCAGTGTAAGAAAAGACATGTAAACTCGGACCATTTGCTAGCCACCTCAATTTCTGTGAAATTGATCCGGGGTCTATATCAAACTTTGACTTTATGTGATTTTTTAACCATGTTATAAAACTTCGATTGTGCTCTCGAGTTATTCAATTTTGATTCATATTCATGTTTAAACGAGATAACTGATCCATGTGTATTGTAACATACAGTTGAACCTCATCATCATTGTGCAAAACATTCAATTGTGTCTGCTCCTATTCTGTCCTTGATATAGTCAGTAGTCTCCTTCCAATTATCCCTTCTCCTGATATTCTTCCCGAATGACGAGACATGGGAAGCCCTATGGATTCAACATTGGACAGATATTCAGTACAAAATTCACCAGCTTCTTCAACGATGTACCGTTCAGCAATACAACCTTCTGGTCGACTTCTACTTGTTTAAAATGTCATTTTTGGCATAGTGTCTTGTCCAACTAGGGTTTTTAACCAATCTTGTGCATCCAATCGTTGTGTTTGTATCATTGGATGACCATTTAGGTCATTTTTGTCCTTTCTAGACTTATTCTTGTGCAAAGCTCACAAAAAGTAACAACAATTTCCCTCTGCAATATCGGTAATTTCTGAGGGTCGATCACTTTAGTACAAATTTCCCTGAAGAAGAAACATAATCTAGTTAAGGCTCGTCGAACTTTTTCAGGTAAAATGGAACTTATACCTATTGGTAGCAAATGCTCCATTAGAATATGACAATCATGGGTCTTCAAACCTTTTAACTTGAGGTCTTTCATACAAAACAAATTTTTAATGTTTGAAGAGTATCATTCTGGAACTTTAAATTCGTGTAGAAATTTACATAAAACAATTTTTTCCTTTCTAGGTAGAGTATGAGCGGCTGGAGGTAGATATGTACGATTTCCTTTCTTTACGGGACCCAATTCATTTCTTATTCCCATATCGACCAAGTCCAATCTT
>NC_021160.2:25587313-25607601 GCF_000331145.2 Cicer arietinum | reverse complement strand
AGGATACTCGTGATCAATTTTTGCCCATTGTGGAGAATCTGCAGGGTGTCGAAACATTCCATCTCTAATTCTTTCATCTGCATGACATGTCAAGTGTTTTGAATCTTCTTCACTGCGATACATGCGCCTAAATTTTGGTATTATAGGAAAATACCAGATGACTTTTGCTGGAGTAGATTCTTTCTTCTTATATCGAGAGACATTGCATTTCGGACACGCCTTTAGTAATTCATATTCGTTTCGAAATAAAATGCAATCGTTAGGACACGCATGAATCCTTTCGTAACTCATGCCAATAGAGCACACAATCCGTTTAGCCTCGTAGGTTTGATTGGGAAGTTCATTATCATCTGGCAACATATCTTTTAAGAGTGTTAATAATTCTGTGCAGCTTTTATCAAACCATCCATTACTCGCTTTTAAGTTGTACAACTTTAATATCACCGACAGTCTTGTGAATTTAGTACAACCATTATATAATGGTTTCTCTGCATCACTCAACAAACTCTCAAACATTTTAGGACAATCTCGAAGATCTTCTTCAACTGCTTTTGCAATCTCCTCAACACGGTTTGGCTCATATGTATTTGTATCGAAGTTAGTTGAAGCATATGTCGAACCATTCTCAAAATTAATGTTTCCTTTTTTTTCTCACCATGTCTTATCTAACATGTATAACTTCGATCAATTCCATTACATATTAAATGTCCTTCCAATTCATCTTCTCTAACACATTTTCCAAAACAACATTTTAAACAAGGACAAACGACTCTATTTGGATCTTTTGCATTCTTTACTGCAAACTCAACAAACTCCTTCACTCCATTTTCACACTCTTTTGACAATCGATTGACAGACATCCATTTCCAATCCATATTATATGATCACCTATATAAATGCAGTTACAAAAATAATAAGCTACTGAACAGATCAACAAATTTCAAAAAGAAACCAATATCAACATATCTAATATTGGAAAATGGAAACCAAGTTCCATTATTATGTAACAATTTCAAAACAGAAAAGATTTCAAACTAGAACAGATCAACAAATTTATAAAAGAAAAGATTTAATATGTAACAATTTATTAGTTTTCAATTATTAAAAAACTAAAGATTTTTTTACAACAACAAATTAATAAATACCTGAGACAACGTAGATGGCCGCACAGTACGTAGAGGATATGAGGGTTCCCAGAGTAGAGGTGATGAGGGTTCATAAATTTGTTTTAAATTTGTTTTTATTTATTTAAAAGTAAATGATTTCTATTTAAAGCGCATGTCTTTTACAGCGCTTGTGATAGGTAATTTAATTATTTGAAAACACATGTCTTTTACAGCGCTTGTGAAAAAACGTTGTAAAACATTATGTGAGGGCGCTTCAGTTTACATCGCTTGTGTACATGTGCTGTAAAAGCCTTGTAAACATTATGTGCAAACGCTATATGACCCTACAACAGCGCTTGTCAAAAAAGCGCTGTTATAGGCTCTGTTATTTTTAAAATATATTTACAACAGCGCTTGTATTTAGTAAGCGCTGTAAAATGAGCGCTATAAAATGACATTTTTCGCGTAGTGAAGATGATGCCCTCAAACTCTAAGACTAAGAAGACCACTTATCCAGGTTTGCTCAAAGCTTGTGCCATTACAAGCTCACTATATGATGTTATCTTCAAACTCTAAGCCTAAGATGGTGCCTTCAAGGCTTGTACCATAGATTAGACGGGTCAATTCGCAAAATGAAACACAACAAAAATCACTCTCTAAATATTCACAATTGAATGAAAGATAATGAATTTTAGGAGTTAATATAGAAAAGAAATCTTATCCTCTAAGGTGCACCAAAGAAGGAAGATGTATATGTAAGTTCACATATATAAGAACATTAAACCTATGAAACATTGGCACAAACACAAACTCCAAACATGGACTGAGACATTAACACCAGTAAAAATTTGAAAAAATAAATTAATTAAATGTTAGTGGACTGAAATTTAGGTCAAAGTAAAAGTTAAACGCCACAGAAGTAGAAGTTATCGAAGAAATAAAATACTCAAGTAAAAAAATGGAAGAAGTTGAAAAATGAAGTGATAACGATAACAAACAACATCAGAAAATTAACAAACAAAATAGAAATCAGCGATGTAACTTTTATCGAGCAAAATTCAAACTTTTATTGATGTAACTTGGCATATTTATACTTAATATTGAGATTAATTGACTATATGTTTTTTAGCCAAAACACTTTTAACTTGACATTCAAAACTAGACATTTGAAAAAATAATCAACCTTATTTATTTTGTGTATACCCAAAGTATATCCTTCAAAGTAAACATGAAAAATGATGGTTCAATACATGCAAAGTAAACATGAAAAAAAGAAGTAGAGGAGGGTTGAATGTAAAATAAGAGGAAAAGAGAGAAAGAAAGAAGAAGAAAAAAACCACTTTACCAATACATGCAAATCTCAAGAATCATTCATCACTAAGTAAAGAAAGAAAGAAAATTTCATCCTCATCCTACTTGTTGGCTGTGAGATAGAAGATGAAATGGTTGAAGAAATGTAGGCAATTGGAGAATCTTGATGGGTATAAAGTTAGGGTTTCACTCCTTGAAGAAAAATCTTGAGTCAAAGTTTGGGTATTCAATCCTTGTTTGAGGTAACATAGAAAACCCCCTATTTGGTTTGCTTCGAAATCGTAATTGATATCGCTAATAACTATTTATGATTGGCATATTTGAGTATTGAAATAATCTTATTTGATTTAGTATCAATAATTATTAAAAGTGCATGATAGGTGTTTGTATTAATTACTATGAAGAGTTATTATTTTATTATGATTGTTTATTGTTGTGGTTGGGTTTGTGATGAGATATGGTAATTGTTTGGTATTTGTAATTAGTTGGTTTTATGCGGAATTTTGAATGAATTTTACTTAGTTGAACATATGAACTTTAGAATATAAAGCTTAAAATGAAAATAATATAATGTTGTCTTTGATCCCGTATATGTATACTTTTGATGTTTTATTCATAGATAGTATTTTGAAATAATTTATGTCCTATTAGAAAGTAGATTTAATAAGCTTTGGAATAGGCACTGATTTCACTAATTTTCATTGAGAATTGATAGAGAAAATTGAGTTACTAGTTGGAAAACAACTTGTTCCATTTTTGTATATGTATAATTTAATTTAATAAACTGTATTAATTGAATGTCTATTATGCAGAATAAAAATTATAATTATAAACTAGACATCTTATACTTTCCAAAATATTATCGTTTATTCAAATCAGACATCGTTTGACAATTTAATTAAATTGCTAAAGTTATAGTATTTTCTGCTAAAAAATATTATGATGTAGCTGAGTTAAAAATGATATAACAGAAGCAATAAGAATCTGTTTTGAGTGAAATCGATTGGACTTGAAAGTTTATTCCTATTAACTTGTTATGGTAAATTTTTATATGTTTATATTAAATTTAAAAATTTTCTTGATTTTATGAAGTGGGTTGTTCTGTTTTATAAGATGTTCTGTGTTAATCATATCAAAATATCTATATCTATATCAAAAGGACTACCGAAATAAAAGCTGCTTTAAAAGGATAGTGGGAACATGACCACTCAAAAATCGACAGAATTACAGCATAAAAAATGCTCTAAAAGTATAGTTGTATTAGGACCACTCAAAAATCGACAAAATTACAACATAATCACCGCTCTAAAAATCGAAAGGACTACGACATAACAAACCGCTCAATATAAAAAAGGGACTACGACATAACAACCTCTCTAAAAATCGAAGGGAATACGATACAAAACCCTTCTAAAAGATCGAAGGGACAACAATACAAAACCGCTCTAAAAATCAAAGGGACAACAGTACAAAATTGCTTTAAAATATCTAAGCGACAAATAGAAAAGGGAGAAGTGGCTCGGTAATCAGTCGAGCAAAATAGAAAAGGGAGAAAAGAGATAGTTGGGAAATGCATCACACTTTAATGCATTTTTCATAAGAGTTTGAAACTCATTATGTAGTGATGGAAGCAAACCCACATATTTTTTTTTTTTTATCCAATGTGGGACTTTAGTATTTATAGGGTTGAAAACTACTCAAAATATGAGAATTTTACAACGTGGAACTTCAACAATTTTTAAATTCACTCATAAACATACTCTATGTTCCAATAATATTCTTTTTAGAATTGAAAAAACTCAAACTTTATCTTAAGACAAAAATTTAATTTAGTATATATTTATGGTTGAAAAAGTTGTTTAGTGAAATTATTTTCGAACAAACTACCTTTTTCTATTTTGGCCATTCAAATTTTCTGGGGATTGTTTTTAAACTCCACTGTGCTCCTTGTCTTGAGTGCAGGGATTGAAACACACAATTGAGTAAAGCCTTGAAAGCAATGTCTGCCAGAAATTAATTTTAGTGTGATCGCTCTTGGTAAGACACAAGAACTCTCTTATTACACTATTTTTAACAAATTTAAAACCATATCCTTTAATATTTCTCTATTTTTTCAACAAATCGCTCATATTTTAGTCTTTTTCTTCTTAAGAAAATATGCAACCATCATATACAAAGAAATTGTTAATAAGTGGTACTCAATTAAAAGACTTTGGAGATCAACTTAAGATGGTTACGTACAAGCCAAATCAATTTATTTTGGGCTGTTAGTTTTGCAGTTAATTAGTTGTAACTACTTTTCTTAATTACTCCTGAATTATAACCGGCTAGTATATAAGCCCAGTTAGTAAAATTGAAAAAAAGAAGCAAAAAAGGCAATAACTATTTTGCAGATTGTGCAGAAAACTAACAACAAAGAGTGTATAAACTATTGTAATTAGATTGCGAGCTTTAATTATGTTTTTGTTCAGATTGCTGAACATCTGAAACCAAGAACATTCTTGCTTTTCTGACTAATTGATCTTCGTTTTAAACAGTCTTGGTTTCCTAATTGATTGATCTGCGTTTTAAACATTTTTTGTTTTCTGACTGATTGATCTTTGTTTTATACAACAACTAGTATCAAGAGCACTAGTTCATTTCATTCAAAGAAAAATGGCATCAACAGAGTTGGTACGAGAAAAGTTCGATGGGAAGAATGATGTTGGGTTATGATGTCTCAAGATGAAAGTCTTGATGGTTCCTCGAGGTTTAGCAGAAGCACTGACAGGAGAGAAAGACATGACATCCACACTTCTAGAAAATGAGAAGAAGGATATCATAAACAAGGCTCATAGTGCTTTATTCTTGAGTCTTGGAGATAAGATTTTGAGGGAAATGTCAAAGGAGACCTCTATAATAGGCATTTGGCTCAAGTTAGAATCTTTATATATGACAAATCATTAGAAAATTGTTTATACTTAAAACAAAAAATATATACTTTAAAGATTCAATCTGGCAGGTCAAATGAAGATCATATTGATGAGTTTAATAAAATTGTTTTAGATCTTGAAAATATTGATGTAAAATTGAATGATTGATTCCACTCACAAAAAGTTATTCTCATTCAATTTATTTTTACTCTTCATTCACAAAATTATTCCCACTCAACTTACTTTTACTTTCTACTCACAAAAAATTATTCCCACTCAACTTATTTTTACTTTCCACTCACAAACTTATTCCCACTCACTGACAAACTTATTCCTACACAATTTACTTTTGATTCCATTCACAAAATTATTCCCACTCAACTTACTTTTACTTTCTACTCACAAAAAATTATTCTCACTCAACTTACTTTTACTTTCCACTCACAAAATTATTCCCACTAAATTTACTTTTGATTCCACTCAATTATTCCAATTCAACTTTTTTTCACTCACAAAAAAAAAAATTATTCTTATTCAATTTATTTTTACTCTCCACTCACAATATTATTCTCACTCAACTTACTTTTAATTCCACTCATAAAGCTATTCCCACTAAACTTACCTTTAGTCTCTACTCACAAAAATACTTTCATTTAACATACTTTTAATATCATCTACCTCGAACCTTATTAATATCACTTTCCTTATTTATATCGTCTACCCAAAGCTTTATTAATATCACATCTCTTCATTTCTCTATTAATATCACATCTCACAATATTTAGTTTTTTATTTGCAATTCATACTAGAGACTACAAAACGAAAAACATTTCTTTTATAGTTTCTTCATTACTACTTTCATTTACTCTATGTTTTTTCTTTTCTTTTTTCATCTCTCTCTTACTCATCACTCTTCTACGTTGATTCTCACAGTAAAAAGATAACCAATTTACCCCAGCAACCAAATGCGGAATTCCACCAATACACTAGTTATATCACTATAGATGAAACTCAAAAAAGATTTTTATTTTATTATTTTGTTGAAGCAGATGTTCACCTAACTTTAAAGCCAATAGTTATGTGGCTACACGGAGGGAATATGGAGTCAATCACTGGAGGTAATATGAATTCAATCAATGCAATTAAAAAATAATAAAAATTGTTAATTTGAAAGTTAATGTATTTGACAATATGTTGTGTGTTTTTAAGGACTGGGTTGTACTTTTGTTGGACTTGGAGCTTTCATGGAGCATGATCCTTTTAAACCAACTGACAAATGTTTGGTTAAGAATGCCTACAGTTGGAACAAAGGTAATTAGAAAAATCAATTTCGTTGAATTTTAGTAACATTTTTGTGCATACCTAAATTTGTTTTCTATTTTGATAACCTTGTAGAGACAAACATGCTCTATTTGGAATCACCCGCTGGCGTTGGGTTTTCATACTCCACCAACAAATCCTTCTATAACTATGTGACCTGTGACATGACATGTATGTTTAATTTTTCTTGTGGAAATTAACAAGAGAATAATTCTTCATATGTTGAGTTGAACTTATTTATAATAAACCAATAAATTACAGTTTCATAAACTACAGAGAGTAGACTTTGTTTTCTTCTGCTTTTGTTTAACTCAGATTAAATAAATATAAGTGATTAAAATAATTTGTGTTGAGTTGAAAAATTTTCATTTTGTTTAAACCAAATTTGATTTTAGAGAGGTAAATGTAAAAGTAGATTGCTTCATATAAAACACAATTTCTACACAATTCACTTAATTATTAAAAAAAAACCATAATTCACTTAATTCATGTACTCATCAAATAATCCACTTTTACTTGTTTTGAATTCATATAATGATATCAACTTTGTTAATGTTTGACACTATCTCTATAATATACAACAAGAGGTAATCTTGTTTTTTTACAATGTTGGTTCACAAAGTTTCCACATTACTAAAACAACGAGTTCTTCATCACAGGGGAGGGATATGTAGGTAGTATTTTGATTTTGTGTTATATGAATATAATTTTTATTTTGATTTTTATATTTGATGATAATACATCATTTTGTTTCAGGTCACTTTGCACCTCAACTTGCAGCACTCATTGTACATACCAAAACCAATATAACTTTAAAAGGAATAGTTGTGAGTACAAGTATATGAAATAAAATTTATAATTGTTATACGATAACATTATGTTGTGTTTTATAGAAGAAACATTTTAGTTGATACAAATAACATTGATTCCTCTATTGATGTTGCAGATAGGAAACCCCTTCTAGAGTTTAACACAAATTACAACTCTAGAGGACAATTTTTACGGTCTCATGGGTTGATATCATATTCAACCTATGAGTTACTCATTAAAGTTTGCAACTATTCCCAAATTAAAAGAGAATATCGAAGTAGAACGCCTAGTTCCACATATGTAAAAGTTAACAAGAGATTGAGTATGGAGGTTAGTAGATATATTTTTTTGTATTATGTTATTTGAACATAGACGATAAAACTCTGCCGTTAAGCTGACACCTTATTATTTATGTATAGGTTGGTAGCTACGTCGATCAGTTTGATGTTAGTCACGATGGGTGCCTACCACCATTACAACATACTTGGACTCCAGTTGTATAATCCCTTCCCTTTAAATCTAAACTCTCTTTTGTTTTTATTTTTTTGGTTCATTTTGTTATGCTTTCTATTATATTTGGTTAGCAAGAAGAAAACAAGAGAGCTTTTTGTCTTGAAGACAAAATATTTGCGTACTTGAATAAAAAAGAAGTACAAAAAGCTCTTCATACTAGGTTCGCCTATTGAAAATCTTGTAGTGGGTAAGATTTATCAGTTGAAACCTGACTCATCATTAGAGTTTAAAACTTAATTATAACTTCAAAATACCATAGATGTCATTTAGATTGATGGAATAAAGTCAAATTAAATTCAATAATCACCCATTTTGTCTTTGTAATAAATGGACTTCCGAATTATCTTTCAAATTGGAAATAAGTTCAGGTTTATCAGATTTATTTCGAATTCTAATATCATTTTCATTTTATTATAAAGTTATCCGGTATGACAACAAAAGTTTTGATAATCCAACCATATCTCTATTAGGGGCACTTGTTAAATCAGGTGTCAGAGTGATGGTATTTAGGTTAGTTAGTTTTTCTCTCTAACTTTTTAGTTAGTCCATGACATCATACTCTTGTCTTTGGGTTGTCCATGTTCTAGATGTTTTTTACGCATAACTATTTCTTGTATAGTGGAGATCAAGATTTCGTCATCCCATTCATTGGCCTACAATCCTTAGACCATGGTATAATGGAATAAAGGTATATATTTGTAAATATAGAAGATTTTTATTTTATGGATTTATTGATTATGTGCTGGTGGTTGAGCTAAAAATCAACGATCTAATTCTCTTTAAGTTTCACTTTGTCATTGGAATCATTCATATCTAAAAGATTAACTTATTTTAGTATTTTGTTATTTAGGTTGTAGGATTTACACAGGTTTATGGTGACAGTTTATCATTTGCCACCATAAGAGGAGCTGGTCAGTACGCACCAGCTTCGCAACTAGAGCAAACACTTGTGTTATTTGAAGCATTTTAATAGTCAAACTAAATTTTTTAATAGTCAAACTAGATTTTACGTTATATATATCAGTTTTTTGTATGACATAGAGAACAAAATTTTATAGGACTAAATCATGAATCCTGCGTAGTCTAAAGTGTAATTCAAATTCATCAAGGTTGTCTAAAGTATAATTCAAACCGATCAAGGTGACATTTAATAGCTAGATTGTAACATTATTGAGAGACTAAATGAAGAATATGACAAAGGTTTGTGATGTGGGTTGTGTATAACTCAGATCCATTGAATAAAGGACACAATAAAAATAGAATGGTGGGCATTAATAAGGCTAAATTCTTCTCTTATCATTAGTTCATAAAAAAGAAATAAGAACGAAATTAAACTCAACCTTACTGCAACCGAGAAAGGTGTTGTATAGAATTTAATTTAGAATACATATATTCCATTTAAACTGATTTGTTTATATCACAAAAAAAAAAAAAAAGTCACAAGTGGTCTAAAGGAAATACAGCAACAAAAGTTTGAAAGAAAATGCTAGGAATAGGAATAAATTAATTTGTCAAAAACGTTTCATTCATGTAGCAGGCAAACTAAATGGTTTTCTATACCCCCAACTCATAAATGCCCTCTTTGTATGTCCAATTAAGTGCTAGAAGTTTGAATGTGTATGAACACTGAGTTTCTCAAATCTCAAGTGATAGATAGTCTCATGTGGTCTTTCTTTTTGTTTTTTTCCAGATTAATCTATGTTGACTTATAATAAGTACGATTGATCTCTTATTCTGTTGAATAAATTTTGAAATTTATTATTAATATGTCAGTATATATCACTTTTTAAATACTATTTTTATTTATATTTTATTTTAAAATAATGCGTCATTAACATCCATTAAAATGCCTCTTACGATTTTTAACAAAAAAGTTATTGAACATATACAGATAAATTGCACATGGCCCTGTTTTTGAAAAATTCAAGACGATCTTATGTAAAAAAACTAGTCTCAGGTTTCCAAAATTGGATGCATGATCGAAAGGCCTGCACAAGTGCTCAATAGTATTCAAACAATTACTAAATAAATTCATAAATAAGAAAGCATTACATAAAAACAATTTTAAACTAATCATGTAACGTCTCAAATTTTATAATAAATTATTTTATTAATAAAATAAGAATTTAAATAATTAATTTAGTGTTAAAATCATATTAGAATATATGTTGATTAATTTTAGAATTAATTTTCTTTATATGTGTATTTTCTATGATGTGTTACTCTTATACATATTTGACTAAATGAGAAATATAAATAATAAATATTATATTTTATTATTTTATATATTTTTCTAAAAGTAATAGTATTTTAGTGTACAAATTTTAAAGAATAATATTTTAGGCCATTTTACGTGTATATGTGCGCTCATAATTCATGTGATATTTTTATGGCATTTGACAGATACTAAGGCTGCACATAGTTATATTTTAATTATTTATAAAGAATTTCATTATTTTTATATACTCATTGTGATTTTTTTTATATATTTATTATGATTTAATAATTAATATAAATTATTGATTTTATATTTATTTATTTTGTAATTTTGACTATTCTTTAATGATGGCTGTATTTTAATGTGAATATTTTGAAAGAATAAGTATAATTATTGTTATTATTTCAAATATGAGAGTTTTAGTTATTAAATTATTTTAAAAGATCAATTTCTATAATTAATATAAATTGTTGATTTTATATTTATTTATTTTGTAATTTTGACTATTCTTTAATGATGGCTGTATTTTAAAAGAAACATATGTATTATTTAAAAGTACTTTTAGATTATTGAATTTTTAAACCAAATTAAATTTTTGAAATAGTAAATCAAACTATTTTTTAATAGTTAAATTATATTTTACGTTTTATCAATTCGATTATGACATAGAGAAAAAAAAGCTTATAGGACTAAATCATGAATCCTGCGTGCAGTCTAAAGTGTAATTCAAACTGAACTGATATTTAATAGCTATGTTGTATACGAGAGATCAAATGAAGAATATAAAAAAGTTATTGTGACGTCGGTTGTGTATTTCCATTGAATAAAGAACACAATAAAAGAAGAATGGTGGACATTATAAAAATTATTTATATATATATATATATAAAGACTTTTAAATTCAAATATTTATTTACCCATCTTTTTATTTGTTTTTTGACATACACGGGATCATATAAACCTTCAAACATTTATTTTCTCAAATTTTTATCTTTGAAACTATGTTAACCTTCACTTCTAAAAGAATTCAATGTGTCTTTTTATGGCATATTTTAGTTTAGGTTTACACATTGAAATTGTTGTTTTTTTTTTTTTAAATAAGAGAATCCAAGATTCACTTAAAGTTTAACTTATTTAAATAAGACAATTCACCGATCATTTAATTTGGTCTAGATTCATTGTGTAGGTTGTATTTAGAAATTTAAGTTAACCTTTTTCAAATTCATGTGTCTTTTTTTTCCCGCCAAAATAGGGGAATCAAGGTGACGACAAGTGCATAAACTTGTGTTACTTGTCCATCATGGTTAGATTATTACATATCATTGATATAAAGTTACTGAAAACACTAAGAGTGGAATATGTGCTAGTGCTAGTTATTTTCATTGACTGAAGTATGTGGCACTCTTTTTATCTTCTATGTTGAACATAAACAATAAATAATGAATTAATATAAATCTTTCCCCCACAAAAAGTTTACTTTTTAAAGTTAAAAAATTATAAATTTTTAGAAGTGAAGTGTTTATAATATTTTAAATATTACTAACTTTTTTTTAAAAATACCCTAAAATTGTCTTAAAAATATATTTAAAAGATATCATCTGAATTGAACCTATGAATTTAAAATTACTTTTTTTTTTTACTAAAATAAGTGTTGTTTAATTTTATTTTCTTCTAAATTTAAGAAATAAAATAAATGAAAGTTTTTCACCAAAAAATAAGAATGAATTAGTGTAATAATTTTATAAGTCCTCTCATTACCTAAGTGTTGTTTTGATTTGTCACTCATATTTTTTAACTAAAAAATAATAATTTGATATATTTTAAATAATGTGACATACAATTCTATTATATAGAACTATCTAGATTCATTAATTATTCATATGTTATTAATTAAATTAAAAAATATGAAAAAAATTTGAAGTTGAAAGTTAAATTTTTACAACGTTTTATTCCAAATTCATGGGTGTTAATCACTCTACATCATCGTATCATATGTCATGTTATTTAAAATATTTCATGTCATTATTTTTTAGTTAAAAAATTAGAAGGAGGGATTCATATTGTCGACTTTTAAAATGAGTCAAATTTCATAAATCATTATATAGAAGAACTAAAACTGCAATTAAACCAAAAACTAAAAACTAAAATTAAAATGATTTATATTTGTATGGACCAAAAACATAATTAAACCAATATGATACATGAATTATATTTGAGAGATATTGATATCTATTTCTCTTATTTTACTACTATTACTATTTATGACTTGCAATTTACTTTGCTATACCAGTTTTAAATAAAACCCTACTAACACCCCTCTAATTTAAAAAGAAGACTTTCATACCCCAACTTTATCCAACCAATTAAAAAATTCAAAAAAGAATACTTAGTCATAATAATGTGTTTAACTATATATATATTTGCCATTACGTTATATTGTACACATTTTTTTTCTTCCAAAAATCAAAATCAGACTCATAAATCTAGTTCTATAATTGAGTTCACATTCTCATTGATGCTTTAACAAAGTATCCAATTTACATAATAAAAATATAATAAATAAATAAAAAATAAAAAGTAACAATAACTAACAATCAAATAAAAATAATATTTTGGTAGAAAAAGAAGGGTTCTACGTGCATCCCTCCTCTATATTTCAGCTTCCCTGTTTCTCTCTTTTTGCATCTTCCCCAAATTTGTACTCCATCAAAAACTTGAAGTACAATCCTTCACTTAAAACTCCATAATTTATGCAAAACAATTAAAAAAAAATCAGAACTCTATTTTATTTGATGGATAAAAGATGGACCCTTTTAGTCTGAGAGCAAAAATCATGTAGATGGGGGGATTGTATACTTTTTTTTTCAAAAAAAAAAACATAAAAATGAAGATTTTTTTTGAATAAAAGAAATAGGAAAAGAAAAATGTAGAAAAGGGGTTTTTCATAAAACAAAGAAGAAGAAAAAGAAACAACAAGCTTACCTTTTTCCTCTCCACACTCATCCATACACCATAACAATTATTTTAATCTCTACACCCTCCTCAAAACAAAAACACATAAATAAAAACAAAGTACTTTTGAGAGGGGAATTTTTCTGAAAAAAGAAACAGAAATGAAAAAAATCTCGACCGTAGTCAAACACACTCATCGTCGGGCCACCGACAATTGACTCCTCCCCCACCATGAACCACCATCGCCATTGTGACTCCAGCTCGCGTCTAACTCTAGTAGACCACCGCATTGTCCTCATCTACACTGTGTTTGGCTTTTTTTTTCACCTTCTCTTTCTTTGCTCCACTTTCTTTGCAAACCATATTTGCTCTTGCTAGAAAAGTTGTATCAATCTTTCTCTATGTTAGTCATATTAAAGCACTTTAGGGTTTTTCTTTTTCTATTTTGGGTTTGTTATGTTTTGTTGAATTAGGTGCCCAACCCAGGCCCATTCACTCACTTTTGATTTTTTTTGTTATTATTCTTTATTCAACAAAAAAATTAAATGTTGTATTTATAGGTTCAATCGTATTTTGTTCTTTCTTTGAAAAAAATCTAATAGTCGATATCTCTAAAAAAAACATTAAAAAAAATATTGATTGAGATGTGACAATTTGATGATCTTAATTTTAAAAATAATTTTTTTACAAATAAAATATAACTAATTGAGATGCGACATCTTGTTAGTTTTAATTTATGATGCAAGAGTTTTGAGAATTTTGCAATCTTAACCTTTCTCTACTAAATCCAAATAAATAACCAAATACAATCATTTTGTCATACTCGAGGTCTTTTTTTCATCAAATCAACAATATTTTTCTACCACATCAAATTTTCGCAACAAATACACAAACATTATCTACCAAGGATTACATAGTTTTGATTTCTCTATCACATCGAGAGATGTGTAGGAGAAAGATCGCACTCTTGTCAAACATACTAATAATTTTTTTTCTTCTTTATATTTTAAATACACTTTTATCTCTAGATTATTTAAAAAATGGTTATATTTGCATTTAAAAAAAAAGAGAAATAAATTTATATAAGTTAACATTAATTTTGCACAATTAATTATAGGTAACTATATTTTAACGGATGTCATAGAGTGCTAATACATTTTTTACGCATAATCGACTCCCGAACTCAAAATTTAGTTTCAAAGATCATTTTTCTATTATTTAGAGTTTCCCAATATTTCCCCTATTTTAAAATAAACTTTGGAGGCGACTTCATTGAATTCGAGAAACACTCGAAATTTTAGACCATGACAAAGACTTAATTATAATTTTAGTCTATTACGTTGTTAATTAAAACATACAAAAATTTGGATATATTATCAAATACTTCTAGAGTGTTTGGCTCATGGTGCTTCATATACGTGCTAGCTCAAAACAGGAGGAAACTTGATGACAAGGTTGAACAAATGGTTCTGCCGGGTTATGATGCAATTGGGGCTTACAAGCTGTATGATCCAAACAAAAACAAGGTGGTGATAAGTAGGGACATATTGGTGGATGAATCAAGAGAATGGGACTAGAAAACGAGTGAAGCTAGCTCGAGTAGTGCAGCCAACCCAAATAGACCAACCAACTAAATCAATCCAACCAACATGGCAGAAGTAGTGGAACTCGATGAGGTCCAACCAACATGAACAACAAATCAACAAAACCTTAAGTCTGTGAGAAGATCTGAAAGAGCTAGGCAACCTTCATTCAGATTGTAGCCATATGAAGTGACATCTGACTCAGCCATCAATGCAGATGGAGAATTAATTCATTTTGCTTTATTGGCTGAGTTAGAACCAGTAAGTGATGAAGAGGCCTTGAGTGATCCAAGATAGAGATTAGCAATGGAAGAAGAGCTCAAAGCAATAGAGAAGAAAAAGATATGGGAGCTGATGACCCTGTCAGTAAACAAGGAACCAATTTGATGTGAAATGGGTCTATAAATCGAAATTGAAGCCTAATCAACATATTGTCAGGTACAAGGCCATATTTGTAGCAAAGGGATTCTTGCAAAGACATGGACTGGATTATGATGAAGTGTTTGCCCCCAGTAGTTAGAATAGAAACAGTGACGATGATTGTCTCAATGTCCAGCTACAAAGGATGGTTTATGCATCAACTGGATGTGAAATCAACATTCCTCAATGGTTCACTAGAAGAAGAAGTATATATGAAGCAGCCACCAGGATATGTGTAAAATAGGCTAAGAAGATCATATGTACAAACTGAAGAAAGCTTTACATGGCATGAAGCAAGCCCCTATGGTCTGGAACAAGATGATTGACATATTCCTGATAGAGCAGCAATTTGAAAAAAGTGTGCGAATGAGCACAAAGTTTATGTAAAAAAGGCAGTAGCAGCACCTGCGATATTGATATGCCTTTATGTGGATGATTTGCTAGTGACTAGCATTGATGAAAATGAAATTCAACAGTTCAAAGACAGAATTGAAAAATGGTTTGAAATGACAGATTTAGGCACATTACCATACTTCCTTGGTATTGAGTTTGTGTCTAGAAAAGATGGAGTCTTTATGCATCAAAAGAAGTATACTATTAGTGTATTAAAGAGGTTTAACATGCAAGAGTGTAATGGTTCAAATACACCATCAGAAGTAGGGCATACACTATCCAAGGAAGGCAACGAGGAGCTGGTTGATCCTACAACATTCAAGCAAATGGTAGGACCCTTGAGGTACTTGTGCAACACAAGGCCAAACATTGCATATAGTGTTATACTGATTAGTAGATATATGGAAAAGCCTAGAGAACCTCACTACTTGACACCCAAAAGGATTTTGAGGTACATTAAAGAAAGAAGTGAGCTTCGACTGCGTTATGCTAAGAACCATACTGGAACTGAAGCTGGATTGATTGGCTTCAATGGTGCAAATTGGTGTGGAGATAAGGATGATAGAAACAATACGAAGGGCTATGTGTTTATGATCAATAACTCACCAATCTCATGGTGTTCATATAAGCATAACATAGTAGCCTTGCCCACTTGTGAAGGTGAATATGTGGCTACATACATGGGAGCTTGTCAAGCTTTGTGGCTGGATGAACTAATGACATAATTGGGCCTGGAGAATGCTGAAGCAGTGAAGTTAAAGATAGATAACAAATCAAACAATTGATCTAGCAAGACATCCATGTGTTCATGGAATGAGTAAGGACATAGAAACAAGGTTCCAGTTCCTAGGAGATCAAGTGATGAAAGACAAGATAAAGCTAGAGCATTACAATACCAATGATTAAAAGGTTGATATCCTAACTAAAATCTTGAAGAGGGTGAAGTTCCAAGAGACAAGGAACAATCTTGGAAGAAACTTTGAATTAGGGGGCATGTTAAATGTAAATTAAAAGTGATTTGTAATTAGTTAGGAAAGTTAAAATATAGTTAGAAGTTAGTTAAGTTTGTTAAGAAGTATTGTGCAAACTGTTTGATATAAATTTGTAAAACCCATAACATTCTTAGAGTGCAGTTAATCAATGTTCGTTTTACCAGAAAATTTTGCTTTTCTCTTTTCTTCTAAATTTGAATTCCTATACAAAATGTTCTAACACATACAAGTCAACATAAAATGGAGTCATGACTGAGAAATGTTTTGCACTTTACAGCCACTATCATTTTTCTATTTATGACATACCATATGTTTGACAGTTTTATTTTGAAATTCAAAATAATCCGTTGAAATCTAAATATGTTCAGTTTGAATAATATAATTGAAAATGTAGAACTATAAGTTCGTGTATAAGATTAGTAAACTTAGTCGCATTCTATTAATTTAAATTTAGCTTATTTGAGATTTGGTTACATAAGTCACTCCATGACTATTATTATGTAGTTACTACTATGGAAGACATTTTGAACAATATTATTTTATTTTATTTTATTTTTATATAAGAACACTACTATTAATTTTATACGTGTGTTTTAGTTTATATATGTGTACATGACTACTAAATATGAGTATTTTTAGGTATATTAAATACGAATTACAAAGAGATTTATGATATGCACTCATATCTCATTGAAGAGCTAGATATTTTTTTAAAATTAGTTTATATTTCAAACAGCCAAGTGAATTTATTAGGGAATTATGAGACTCAACACATTTATCTTACCCAATTATTCCGCCTCAAACCAATATGTTGTGTATCGGTTTGGATTTTATCTCAAAATTGTGTAAGTTCAACTCAAACTAATTTATATACACTTTTAGGAATATTTTTCTCTCCATCCCACACTTAAACATGTCATTTTTACAATTAATATGAAAATATAATTTTACTCTTTTAATTATTTATAATAAATTTTAAAATTGATAGTTTTGAAAGTTTCAAATTTTTGAAATAAGGATTACATTTTAAAAATTTGGAAAGTTTTGAAAGTTTCCAAATCTAGAAAGTTTCGAAAGTTTCTAAATTTGGAAAATTTCAAAAGTTTCCAAGTATAGAGAGTTTTGAAATTTTCTCTATTTCGAAAGTTTCAGATTGCTCGAAACTTCCGAAATTCTAGCAAATTTCTAATTCGAATAGTTCGAAACTTTTGAAAATTTGAAAATTTTTATTTCGAAGGTATGAAAATTTCGAGTGACATTTACTTTCTTTATTTCAAAAATTTGGAAATAGTCGAAAATTATGGTGAATTCTTTAAAATTCCGAAAAAATGGGTGAAAAAATGAGTGAATTAAAGGTATTATAGAAAATTAAAAAATTTATATTACCGTTTTTTTAAGTACATTACTTTAAATATTACCGTTTTTTTAAGTACATTACTTTAATGTTCAAAAGAACAATAAAAATAATTTTTTAATTTGTTTTCAATATCTAAAAAATTCAAACACCAAAATCATTTGAAAACATTAATCATATCAATGTATATAATTAAAGAACATAATACATTTAACTAATATTTGTAAGTACTCAAAATAATACCCAAAAAAAAATAGTTTAAACATAATATATTTAGTCATAACAAATTGCAACATATTAATTAACTTATCACTATCCATCTAACTCTTCACCATCATGATCACGAGCATCATTATCAGCAATCTCATCATCAAAATCACCAGCATCATTATCACCAATCTCATTATCATTATCACTAACCCCATCTTCATGAATTTGATCTGTAGTATATGGCATGGGTTTAAAGTTCAAGCTATTCATCAATTGCTTTATCAAGTAGTTGTTGCGCTCAACTGCTTTGTTTGTATTAGCCAATTCCTCTCGAAGTTGATCTCTTTCATTTCTTATTTCTTCAAATTCATGTCTTTGAACCCACTCTGTTGATGAAGAACATGATCCACGATAATTAGGTCTCCCTAATAATACAGTAGATTCCATTTCGAGACCATATACTCGTCCTCTTTTTATTCCAGCAACCTCACACCACACATCTAATTCATTTGGTGGAGGAGTTCCTTGTGAAGTTGTTTCTTGGGTCAATTCTTCAAACCTACGTTTAAATTTTTCCTGTCAACATAAATATAAAGCTAATTAATATTTTAAAACACTTTATTTTGATCTTATATGAAGATAAAAAAACCAACATAGAAAAATAAATAATATACACTTTAAAGTTGAAAACTCTTACATGAACATATTCCGATCTTTTATCAACCCAAGTTTTATCCTTGCCACGAAGAAGATAAATAAAATAAACTATTTGAGTAATTAACCATCATACTTCCTAAGCACATGTAGACACTTGCATTTTCATAAATAATATGCAATTTAACATGTTCCAGAATTACAAAATTATTTGTTGCATAATGTTTATATAGAATGAAACATAATCAAAAAATTACCTTTCCAAAAATTGAACACTCAACCTTATATCTTGTACAGAAAAATTGCTCAACCTCTTTGCTATTCCAAAATTACAAGAATGCCTATACAGAATGAAAAATAATCAAAAAATTAGAAATTACCATTTCATTTAATACATTTAAAATTGAACAATTGCACTCATTAAACATGTTTTGTTTCCATTTTGATTGTCAGGTGAGTTAATCTAGTCTCACTTGAAGTGTGTCCTCCCTGTATTTGCATTAATATACTCTCCCACCATCCAATCAATTTTCAATTAAACTAACTCTTATTTCCTCTCTTATTCTCTAGTATATACTTCTCATTCTTGCCTTGTAAGCCTTTCCCTCTTTTTTGTAACAACATTTTGCTTCGCCACATACAACACACAAGTGACATTATTATTTATTATTTTATTTTTCTCTGCACTAAACTCTTTTTTATAATACCATAGTACATAGAAATGAGAATTAATCCTTTTTTATAATACTCTTTTTTTTCAATTGTTTCTTATCATTTTTTTTTTAGAATTTCCTCCATTAGATATAATTCTATTTAATATATTAACGATTAAATGTAGTGTCATGTCCCACTACGATTTGAACTTTGATTAGTCATGCTGGGGAGATTAGCTGAAATATGGACTCGATCATCAAATGGTTCTTTTAACATGAAAAGAAGAAATTGTATAATTGATAAGAAAGGGTGCATGCTATTGCTGGCAGCTTTGGTTCACAGACAAAGAATGAGCTGAAAATTTTATTGAGCTAACTTCCCTTTTCCAAGGTGTTTTGTTGCAAAGAAAGTTTTGCATGTGTGTTGTGAACAGAGTAAAAATACTAATTTAAGTTTTAATTTGACCTCAACCCCCTTTTCCTCTGCCGTGTCTTTTGTTGGTTAATTATAATTTGATTACAGACACATGTGCTTGAGTAATTAACTCAACCAATCATAACAACCAACCAATCATAAGCTATTACATAACAAATTCACCAAATTGAACAGGGCAGTTACTGTTAGGTTTGAAATTAAAGTTATACTTTATTATTTTTATAGAAATCTATCCTAATTAAGTTTATTAGCTCCTTAGTAAGTTTATCAGCCACATTAGAGAACAATTATCTTCAATATCAAATATCGCAAGCTTTAAGTTATGGTCGAAGTAGGATTAAGGATCTCATATTTTGGATCTTCCGGTTGCAGCATTGCCATAAAAGCAAATTAAATTTCAGTAAACACAGTGCTGCAACCATAAATTTCAGTAACAAATCATCCATTTTAG